>NW_027365402.1:0-116484 GCF_046119375.1 Phyllobates terribilis
AAATTTTTTGCTTTTTCCTGCTCCTCTTAGCATGATAAAGAAGATTCAAAGAGAGTGAGATGCCAGCTCCTTTCATTCAGTCAGTAGCTACAAACATTTCTGGTATATGAATAACATGATGTTTTTCAATGGCAAAAATCAATGAATATTGTAAATGCACAAACAGTAATTTCTCCGCATTGCAAGGTGCAATTCTGAAATTTTTTGCTTTTTCCTGCTCCTCTTAGCATGATAAAGAAGATTCAAAGAGAGTGAGATGCCAGCTCCTTTCATTCAGTCAGTAGCTTCAATCATTTCTGGTATATGAATAACATGATGTTTTTCAATGACAAAAATCAATGAATATTGTAAATGCACAAAGAGTAATTTCTCCGCATTGCAAGGTGCAATTCTGAAATTTTTTGCTTTTTCCTGCTCCTCTTAGCATGATAAAGAAGATTCAAAGAGAGTGAGATGCCAGCTCCTTTCATTCAGTCAGTAGCTTCAATCATTTCTGGACGTTTTTCAATGGCAAAAATCAATGAATATTGTAAATGCACAAACAGTAATTTCTCCGCATTGCAAGGTGCAATTCTGAAATTTTTTGCTTTTTCCTGCTCCTCTTAGCATGATAAAGAAGATTCAAAGAGAGTGAGATGCCAGCTCCTTTCATTCAGTCAGTAGCTTCAATCATTTCTGGTATATGAATAACATGATGTTTTTCAATGACAAAAATCAATGAATATTGTAAATGCACAAAGAGTAATTTCTCCGCATTGCAAGGTGCAATTCTGAAATTTTTTGCTTTTTCCTGCTCCTCTTAGCATGATAAAGAAGATTCAAAGAGAGTGAGATGCCAGCTCCTTTCATTCAGTCAGTAGCTTCAATCATTTCTGGACGTTTTTCAATGGCAAAAATCAATGAATATTGTAAATGCACAAACAGTAATTTCTCCGCATTGCAAGGTGCAATTCTGAAATTTTTTGCTTTTTCCTGCTCCTCTTAGCATGATAAAGAAGATTCAAAGAGAGTGAGATGCCAGCTCCTTTCATTCAGTCAGTAGCTTCAATCATTTCTGGACGTTTTTCAATGGCAAAAATCAATGAATATTGTAAATGCACAAACAGTAATTTCTCCGCATTGCAAGGTGCAATTCTGAAATTTTTTGCTTTTTCCTGCTCCTCTTAGCATGATAAAGAAGATTCAAAGAGAGTGAGATGCCAGCTCCTTTCATTCAGTCAGTAGCTACAAACATTTCTGGTATATGAATAACATGATGTTTTTCAATGGCAAAAATCAATGAATATTGTAAATGCACAAACAGTAATTTCTCCGCATTGCAAGGTGCAATTCTGAAATTTTTTGCTTTCTCCTGCTCCTCTTAGCATGGTAAAGAAGATTCAAAGAGAGTGAGATGCCAGCTACTTTCATTCAGTCAGTAGCTTCAATCATTTCTGGACGTTTTTCAATGGTAAAAATCAATGAATATTGTAAATGCACAAACAGTAATTTCTCCACATTGCAAGGTGCAATTCTGAAATTTTTTGCTTTTTCCTGCTCCTCAGCATGATAAAGAAGATTCAAAGAGAGTGAGATGCCAGCTCCTTTCATTCAGTCAGTAGCTTCAAACATTTCTGGTATATGAATAACATGATGTTTTTCAATGGCAAAAATCAATGAATATTGTAAATGCACAAACAGTAATTTCTCCGCATTGCAAGGTGCAATTCTGAAATTTTTTGCTTTTTCCTGCTCCTCTTAGCATGATAAAGAAGATTCAAAGAGAGTGAGATGCCAGCTCCTTTCATTCAGTCAGTAGCTTCAAACATTTCTGGTATATGAATAACATGATGTTTTTCAATGGCAAAAATCAATGAATATTGTAAATGCACAAAGAGTAATTTCTCCGCATTGCAAGGTGCAATTCTGAAATTTTTTGCTTTTTCCTGCTCCTCTTAGCATGATAAAGAAGATTCAAAGAGAGTGAGATGCCAGCTCCTTTCATTCAGTCAGTAGCTTCAATCATTTCTGGACGTTTTTCAATGGCAAAAATCAATGAATATTGTAAATGCACAAACAGTAATTTCTCCGCATTGCAAGGTGCAATTCTGAAATTTTTTGCTTTTTCCTGCTCCTCTTAGCATGATAAAGAAGATTCAAAGAGAGTGAGATGCCAGCTCCTTTCATTCAGTCAGTAGCTTCAATCATTTCTGGACGTTTTTCAATGGCAAAAATCAATGAATATTGTAAATGCACAAACAGTAATTTCTCCGCATTGCAAGGTGCAATTCTGAAATTTTTTGCTTTTTCCTGCTCCTCTTAGCATGATAAAGAAGATTCAAAGAGAGTGAGATGCCAGCTCCTTTCATTCAGTCAGTAGCTACAAACATTTCTGGTATATGAATAACATGATGTTTTTCAATGGCAAAAATCAATGAATATTGTAAATGCACAAACAGTAATTTCTCCGCATTGCAAGGTGCAATTCTGAAATTTTTTGCTTTTTCCTGCTCCTCTTAGCATGATAAAGAAGATTCAAAGAGAGTGAGATGCCAGCTCCTTTCATTCAGTCAGTAGCTTCAATCATTTCTGGTATATGAATAACATGATGTTTTTCAATGACAAAAATCAATGAATATTGTAAATGCACAAAGAGTAATTTCTCCGCATTGCAAGGTGCAATTCTGAAATTTTTTGCTTTTTCCTGCTCCTCTTAGCATGATAAAGAAGATTCAAAGAGAGTGAGATGCCAGCTCCTTTCATTCAGTCAGTAGCTTCAATCATTTCTGGACATTTTTCAATGGCAAAAATCAATGAATATTGTAAATGCACAAACAGTAATTTCTCCGCATTGCAAGGTGCAATTCTGAAATTTTTTGCTTTTTCCTGCTCCTCTTAGCATGATAAAGAAGATTCAAAGAGAGTGAGATGCCAGCTCCTTTCATTCAGTCAGTAGCTTCAATCATTTCTGGTATATGAATAACATGATGTTTTTCAATGACAAAAATCAATGAATATTGTAAATGCACAAAGAGTAATTTCTCCGCATTGCAAGGTGCAATTCTGAAATTTTTTGCTTTTTCCTGCTCCTCTTAGCATGATAAAGAAGATTCAAAGAGAGTGAGATGCCAGCTCCTTTCATTCAGTCAGTAGCTTCAATCATTTCTGGATGTTTTTCAATGGCAAAAATCAATGAATATTGTAAATGCACAAACAGTAATTTCTCCGCATTGAAGGTGCAATTCTGAAATTTTTTGCTTTTTCCTGCTCCTCTTAGCATGATAAAGAAGATTCAGAGAGAGTGAGATGCCAGCTCCTTTCATTCAGTCAGTAGCTTCAATCATTTCTGGACGTTTTTCAATGGCAAAAATCAATGAATATTGTAAATGCACAAACAGTAATTTCTCCGCATTGCAAGGTGCAATTCTGAAATTTTTTGCTTTTTCCTGCTCCTCTTAGCATGATAAAGAAGATTCAAAGAGAGTGAGATGCCAGCTCCTTTCATTCAGTCAGTAGCTACAAACATTTCTGGTATATGAATAACATGATGTTTTTCAATGGCAAAAATCAATGAATATTGTAAATGCACAAACAGTAATTTCTCCGCATTGCAAGGTGCAATTCTGAAATTTTTTGCTTTTTCCTGCTCCTCTTAGCATGATAAAGAAGATTCAAAGAGAGTGAGATGCCAGCTCCTTTCATTCAGTCAGTAGCTTCAATCATTTCTGGACGTTTTTCAATGGCAAAAATCAATGAATATTGTAAATGCACAAACAGTAATTTCTCCGCATTGCAAGGTGCAATTCTGAAATTTTTTGCTTTTTCCTGCTCCTCTTAGCATGATAAAGAAGATTCAAAGAGAGTGAGATGCCAGCTCCTTTCATTCAGTCAGTAGCTTCAATCATTTCTGGTATATGAATAACATGATGTTTTTCAATGACAAAAATCAATGAATATTGTAAATGCACAAAGAGTAATTTCTCCGCATTGCAAGGTGCAATTCTGAAATTTTTTGCTTTTTCCTGCTCCTCTTAGCATGATAAAGAAGATTCAAAGAGAGTGAGATGCCAGCTCCTTTCATTCAGTCAGTAGCTTCAATCATTTCTGGACGTTTTTCAATGGCAAAAATCAATGAATATTGTAAATGCACAAACAGTAATTTCTCCGCATTGCAAGGTGCAATTCTGAAATTTTTTGCTTTTTCCTGCTCCTCTTAGCATGATAAAGAAGATTCAAAGAGAGTGAGATGCCAGCTCCTTTCATTCAGTCAGTAGCTTCAATCATTTCTGGTATATGAATAACATGATGTTTTTCAATGACAAAAATCAATGAATATTGTAAATGCACAAAGAGTAATTTCTCCGCATTGCAAGGTGCAATTCTGAAATTTTTTGCTTTTTCCTGCTCCTCTTAGCATGATAAAGAAGATTCAAAGAGAGTGAGATGCCAGCTCCTTTCATTCAGTCAGTAGCTTCAATCATTTCTGGATGTTTTTCAATGGCAAAAATCAATGAATATTGTAAATGCACAAACAGTAATTTCTCCGCATTGAAGGTGCAATTCTGAAATTTTTTGCTTTTTCCTGCTCCTCTTAGCATGATAAAGAAGATTCAGAGAGAGTGAGATGCCAGCTCCTTTCATTCAGTCAGTAGCTTCAATCATTTCTGGACGTTTTTCAATGGCAAAAATCAATGAATATTGTAAATGCACAAACAGTAATTTCTCCGCATTGCAAGGTGCAATTCTGAAATTTTTTGCTTTTTCCTGCTCCTCTTAGCATGATAAAGAAGATTCAAAGAGAGTGAGATGCCAGCTCCTTTCATTCAGTCAGTAGCTACAAACATTTCTGGTATATGAATAACATGATGTTTTTCAATGGCAAAAATCAATGAATATTGTAAATGCACAAACAGTAATTTCTCCGCATTGCAAGGTGCAATTCTGAAATTTTTTGCTTTCTCCTGCTCCTCTTAGCATGGTAAAGAAGATTCAAAGAGAGTGAGATGCCAGCTCCTTTCATTCAGTCAGTAGCTTCAATCATTTCTGGACGTTTTTCAATGGCAAAAATCAATGAATATTGTAAATGCACAAACAGTAATTTCTCCGCATTGCAAGGTGCAATTCTGAAATTTTTTGCTTTTTCCTGCTCCTCTTAGCATGATAAAGAAGATTCAAAGAGAGTGAGATGCCAGCTCCTTTCATTCAGTCAGTAGCTTCAATCATTTCTGGACGTTTTTCAATGGCAAAAATCAATGAATATTGTAAATGCACAAACAGTAATTTCTCCGCATTGCAAGGTGCAATTCTGAAATTTTTTGCTTTTTCCTGCTCCTCTTAGCATGATAAAGAAGATTCAAAGAGAGTGAGATGCCAGCTCCTTTCATTCAGTCAGTAGCTACAAACATTTCTGGTATATGAATAACATGATGTTTTTCAATGGCAAAAATCAATGAATATTGTAAATGCACAAACAGTAATTTCTCCGCATTGCAAGGTGCAATTCTGAAATTTTTTGCTTTTTCCTGCTCCTCTTAGCATGATAAAGAAGATTCAAAGAGAGTGAGATGCCAGCTCCTTTCATTCAGTCAGTAGCTTCAATCATTTCTGGACGTTTTTCAATGGCAAAAATCAATGAATATTGTAAATGCACAAACAGTAATTTCTCCGCATTGCAAGGTGCAATTCTGAAATTTTTTGCTTTTTCCTGCTCCTCTTAGCATGATAAAGAAGATTCAAAGAGAGTGAGATGCCAGCTCCTTTCATTCAGTCAGTAGCTTCAATCATTTCTGGACGTTTTTCAATGGCAAAAATCAATGAATATTGTAAATGCACAAACAGTAATTTCTCCGCATTGCAAGGTGCAATTCTGAAATTTTTTGCTTTTTCCTGCTCCTCTTAGCATGATAAAGAAGATTCAAAGAGAGTGAGATGCCAGCTCCTTTCATTCAGTCAGTAGCTACAAACATTTCTGGTATATGAATAACATGATGTTTTTCAATGGCAAAAATCAATGAATATTGTAAATGCACAAACAGTAATTTCTCCGCATTGCAAGGTGCAATTCTGAAATTTTTTGCTTTTTCCTGCTCCTCTTAGCATGATAAAGAAGATTCAAAGAGAGTGAGATGCCAGCTCCTTTCATTCAGTCAGTAGCTTCAATCATTTCTGGACGTTTTTCAATGGCAAAAATCAATGAATATTGTAAATGCACAAACAGTAATTTCTCCGCATTGCAAGGTGCAATTCTGAAATTTTTTGCTTTTTCCTGCTCCTCTTAGCATGATAAAGAAGATTCAAAGAGAGTGAGATGCCAGCTCCTTTCATTCAGTCAGTAGCTTCAATCATTTCTGGTATATGAATAACATGATGTTTTTCAATGACAAAAATCAATGAATATTGTAAATGCACAAAGAGTAATTTCTCCGCATTGCAAGGTGCAATTCTGAAATTTTTTGGTTTTTCCTGCTCCTCTTAGCATGATAAAGAAGATTCAAAGAGAGTGAGATGCCAGCTCCTTTCATTCAGTCAGTAGCTTCAATCATTTCTGGACGTTTTTCAATGGCAAAAATCAATGAATATTGTAAATGCACAAACAGTAATTACTCCGCATTGCAAGGTGCAATTCTGAAATTTTTTGCTTTTTCCTGCTCCTCTTAGCATGATAAAGAAGATTCAAAGAGAGTGAGATGCCAGCTCCTTTCATTCAGTCAGTAGCTTCAATCATTTCTGGACGTTTTTCAATGGCAAAAATCAATGAATATTGTAAATGCACAAACAGTAATTTCTCCGCATTGCAAGGTGCAATTCTGAAATTTTTTGCTTTTTCCTGCTCCTCTTAGCATGATAAAGAAGATTCAAAGAGAGTGAGATGCCAGCTCCTTTCATTCAGTCAGTAGCTACAAACATTTCTGGTATATGAATAACATGATGTTTTTCAATGGCAAAAATCAATGAATATTGTAAATGCACAAACAGTAATTTCTCCGCATTGCAAGGTGCAATTCTGAAATTTTTTGCTTTTTCCTGCTCCTCTTAGCATGGTAAAGAAGATTCAAAGAGAGTGAGATGCCAGCTCCTTTCATTCAGTCAGTAGCTTCAATCATTTCTGGACGTTTTTCAATGGCAAAAATCAATGAATATTGTAAATGCACAAACAGTAATTTCTCCGCATTGCAAGGTGCAATTCTGAAATTTTTTGCTTTTTCCTGCTCCTCTTAGCATGATAAAGAAGATTCAAAGAGAGTGAGATGCCAGCTCCTTTCATTCAGTCAGTAGCTTCAATCATTTCTGGACGTTTTTCAATGGCAAAAATCAATGAATATTGTAAATGCACAAACAGTAATTTCTCCGCATTGCAAGGTGCAATTCTGAAATTTTTTGCTTTTTCCTGCTCCTCTTAGCATGACAAAGAAGATTCAAAGAGAGTAAGATGCCAGCTCCTTTCATTCAGTCAGTAGCTTCAATCATTTCTGGTATATGAATAACATGATGTTTTTCAATGGCAAAAATCAATGAATATTGTAAATGCACAAACAGTAATTTCTCCGCATTGCAAGGTGCAATTCTGAAATTTTTTGCTTTTTCCTGCTCCTCTTAGCATGATAAAGAAGATTCAAAGAGAGTGAGATGCCAGCTCCTTTCATTCAGTCAGTAGCTTCAATCATTTCTGGACGTTTTTCAATGGCAAAAATCAATGAATATTGTAAATGCACAAACAGTAATTTCTCCGCATTGCAAGGTGCAATTCTGAAATTTTTTGCTTTTTCCTGCTCCTCTTAGCATGATAAAGAAGATTCAAAGAGAGTGAGATGCCAGCTCCTTTCATTCAGTCAGTAGCTTCAATCATTTCTGGACGTTTTTCAATGGCAAAAATCAATGAATATTGTAAATGCACAAACAGTAATTTCTCCGCATTGCAAGGTGCAATTCTGAAATTTTTTGCTTTTTCCTGCTCCTCTTAGCATGATAAAGAAGATTCAAAGAGAGTGAGATGCCAGCTCCTTTCATTCAGTCAGTAGCTTCAATCATTTCTGGACGTTTTTCAATGGCAAAAATCAATGAATATTGTAAATGCACAAACAGTAATTTCTCCGCATTGCAAGGTGCAATTCTGAAATTTTTTGCTTTTTCCTGCTCCTCTTAGCATGATAAAGAAGATTCAAAGAGAGTGAGATGCCAGCTCCTTTCATTCAGTCAGTAGCTACAAACATTTCTGGTATATGAATAACATGATGTTTTTCAATGGCAAAAATCAATGAATATTGTAAATGCACAAACAGTAATTTCTCCGCATTGCAAGGTGCAATTCTGAAATTTTTTGCTTTTTCCTGCTCCTCTTAGCATGATAAAGAAGATTCAAAGAGAGTGAGATGCCAGCTCCTTTCATTCAGTCAGTAGCTTCAATCATTTCTGGACGTTTTTCAATGGCAAAAATCAATGAATATTGTAAATGCACAAACAGTAATTTCTCCGCATTGCAAGGTGCAATTCTGAAATTTTTTGCTTTTTCCTGCTCCTCTTAGCATGATAAAGAAGATTCAAAGAGAGTGAGATGCCAGCTCCTTTCATTCAGTCAGTAGCTTCAAACATTTCTGGTATATGAATAACATGATGTTTTTCAATTGCAAAAATCAATGAATATTGTAAATGCACAAAGAGTAATTTCTCCGCATTGCAAGGTGCAATTCTGAAATTTTTTGCTTTTTCCTGCTCCTCTTAGCATGATAAAGAAGATTCAAAGAGAGTGAGATGCCAGCTCCTTTCATTCAGTCAGTAGCTTCAATCATTTCTGGACGTTTTTCAATGGCAAAAATCAATGAATATTGTAAATGCACAAACAGTAATTTCTCCGCATTGCAAGGTGCAATTCTGAAATTTTTTGCTTTTTCCTGCTCCTCTTAGCATGATAAAGAAGATTCAAAGAGAGTGAGATGCCAGCTCCTTTCATTCAGTCAGTAGCTTCAATCATTTCTGGACGTTTTTCAATGGCAAAAATCAATGAATATTGTAAATGCACAAACAGTAATTTCTCCGCATTGCAAGGTGCAATTCTGAAATTTTTTGCTTTTTCCTGCTCCTCTTAGCATGATAAAGAAGATTCAAAGAGAGTGAGATGCCAGCTCCTTTCATTCAGTCAGTAGCTACAAACATTTCTGGTATATGAATAACATGATGTTTTTCAATGGCAAAAATCAATGAATATTGTAAATGCACAAACAGTAATTTCTCCGCATTGCAAGGTGCAATTCTGAAATTTTTTGCTTTTTCCTGCTCCTCTTAGCATGATAAAGAAGATTCAAAGAGAGTGAGATGCCAGCTCCTTTCATTCAGTCAGTAGCTTCAATCATTTCTGGACGTTTTTCAATGGCAAAAATCAATGAATATTGTAAATGCACAAACAGTAATTTCTCCGCATTGCAAGGTGCAATTCTGAAATTTTTTGCTTTTTCCTGCTCCGCTTAGCATGATAAAGAAGATTCAAAGAGAGTGAGATGCCAGCTCCTTTCATTCAGTCAGTAGCTTCAATCATTTCTGGACGTTTTTCAATGGCAAAAATCAATGAATATTGTAAATGCACAAACAGTAATTTCTCCGCATTGCAAGGTGCAATTCTGAAATTTTTTGCTTTTTCCTGCTCCTCTTAGCATGACAAAGAAGATTCAAAGAGAGTAAGATGCTAGCTCCTTTCATTCAGTCAGTAGCTTCAATCATTTCTGGTATATGAATAACATGATGTTTTTCAATGGCAAAAATCAATGAATATTGTAAATGCACAAACAGTAATTTCTCCGCATTGCAAGGTGCAATTCTGAAATTTTTTGCTTTTTCCTGCTCCTCTTAGCATGATAAAGAAGATTCAAAGAGAGTGAGATGCCAGCTCCTTTCATTCAGTCAGTAGCTTCAATCATTTCTGGACGTTTTTCAATGGCAAAAATCAATGAATATTGTAAATGCACAAACAGTAATTTCTCCGCATTGCAAGGTGCAATTCTGAAATTTTTTGCTTTTTCCTGCTCCTCTTAGCATGATAAAGAAGATTCAAAGAGAGTGAGATGCCAGCTCCTTTCATTCAGTCAGTAGCTTCAATCATTTCTGGTATATGAATAACATGATGTTTTTCAATGACAAAAATCAATGAATATTGTAAATGCACAAAGAGTAATTTCTCCGCATTGCAAGGTGCAATTCTGAAATTTTTTGGTTTTTCCTGCTCCTCTTAGCATGATAAAGAAGATTCAAAGAGAGTGAGATGCCAGCTCCTTTCATTCAGTCAGTAGCTTCAATCATTTCTGGACGTTTTTCAATGGCAAAAATCAATGAATATTGTAAATGCACAAACAGTAATTACTCCGCATTGCAAGGTGCAATTCTGAAATTTTTTGCTTTTTCCTGCTCCTCTTAGCATGATAAAGAAGATTCAAAGAGAGTGAGATGCCAGCTCCTTTCATTCAGTCAGTAGCTTCAATCATTTCTGGACGTTTTTCAATGGCAAAAATCAATGAATATTGTAAATGCACAAACAGTAATTTCTCCGCATTGCAAGGTGCAATTCTGAAATTTTTTGCTTTTTCCTGCTCCTCTTAGCATGATAAAGAAGATTCAAAGAGAGTGAGATGCCAGCTCCTTTCATTCAGTCAGTAGCTACAAACTTTTCTGGTATATGAATAACATGATGTTTTTCAATGGCAAAAATCAATGAATATTGTAAATGCACAAACAGTAATTTCTCCGCATTGCAAGGTGCAATTCTGAAATTTTTTGCTTTTTCCTGCTCCTCTTAGCATGGTAAAGAAGATTCAAAGAGAGTGAGATGCCAGCTCCTTTCATTCAGTCAGTAGCTTCAATCATTTCTGGACGTTTTTCAATGGCAAAAATCAATGAATATTGTAAATGCACAAACAGTAATTTCTCCGCATTGCAAGGTGCAATTCTGAAATTTTTTGCTTTTTCCTGCTCCTCTTAGCATGATAAAGAAGATTCAAAGAGAGTGAGATGCCAGCTCCTTTCATTCAGTCAGTAGCTTCAATCATTTCTGGACGTTTTTCAATGGCAAAAATCAATGAATATTGTAAATGCACAAACAGTAATTTCTCCGCATTGCAAGGTGCAATTCTGAAATTTTTTGCTTTTTCCTGCTCCTCTTAGCATGACAAAGAAGATTCAAAGAGAGTAAGATGCCAGCTCCTTTCATTCAGTCAGTAGCTTCAATCATTTCTGGTATATGAATAACATGATGTTTTTCAATGGCAAAAATCAATGAATATTGTAAATGCACAAACAGTAATTTCTCCGCATTGCAAGGTGCAATTCTGAAATTTTTTGCTTTTTCCTGCTCCTCTTAGCATGATAAAGAAGATTCAAAGAGAGTGAGATGCCAGCTCCTTTCATTCAGTCAGTAGCTTCAATCATTTCTGGACGTTTTTCAATGGCAAAAATCAATGAATATTGTAAATGCACAAACAGTAATTTCTCCGCATTGCAAGGTGCAATTCTGAAATTTTTTGCTTTTTCCTGCTCCTCTTAGCATGATAAAGAAGATTCAAAGAGAGTGAGATGCCAGCTCCTTTCATTCAGTCAGTAGCTTCAATCATTTCTGGACGTTTTTCAATGGCAAAAATCAATGAATATTGTAAATGCACAAACAGTAATTTCTCCGCATTGCAAGGTGCAATTCTGAAATTTTTTGCTTTTTCCTGCTCCTCTTAGCATGATAAAGAAGATTCAAAGAGAGTGAGATGCCAGCTCCTTTCATTCAGTCAGTAGCTTCAATCATTTCTGGACGTTTTTCAATGGCAAAAATCAATGAATATTGTAAATGCACAAACAGTAATTTCTCCGCATTGCAAGGTGCAATTCTGAAATTTTTTGCTTTTTCCTGCTCCTCTTAGCATGATAAAGAAGATTCAAAGAGAGTGAGATGCCAGCTCCTTTCATTCAGTCAGTAGCTACAAACATTTCTGGTATATGAATAACATGATGTTTTTCAATGGCAAAAATCAATGAATATTGTAAATGCACAAACAGTAATTTCTCCGCATTGCAAGGTGCAATTCTGAAATTTTTTGCTTTTTCCTGCTCCTCTTAGCATGATAAAGAAGATTCAAAGAGAGTGAGATGCCAGCTCCTTTCATTCAGTCAGTAGCTTCAATCATTTCTGGACGTTTTTCAATGGCAAAAATCAATGAATATTGTAAATGCACAAACAGTAATTTCTCCGCATTGCAAGGTGCAATTCTGAAATTTTTTGCTTTTTCCTGCTCCTCTTAGCATGATAAAGAAGATTCAAAGAGAGTGAGATGCCAGCTCCTTTCATTCAGTCAGTAGCTTCAAACATTTCTGGTATATGAATAACATGATGTTTTTCAATTGCAAAAATCAATGAATATTGTAAATGCACAAAGAGTAATTTCTCCGCATTGCAAGGTGCAATTCTGAAATTTTTTGCTTTTTCCTGCTCCTCTTAGCATGATAAAGAAGATTCAAAGAGAGTGAGATGCCAGCTCCTTTCATTCAGTCAGTAGCTTCAATCATTTCTGGACGTTTTTCAATGGCAAAAATCAATGAATATTGTAAATGCACAAACAGTAATTTCTCCGCATTGCAAGGTGCAATTCTGAAATTTTTTGCTTTTTCCTGCTCCTCTTAGCATGATAAAGAAGATTCAAAGAGAGTGAGATGCCAGCTCCTTTCATTCAGTCAGTAGCTTCAATCATTTCTGGACGTTTTTCAATGGCAAAAATCAATGAATATTGTAAATGCACAAACAGTAATTTCTCCGCATTGCAAGGTGCAATTCTGAAATTTTTTGCTTTTTCCTGCTCCTCTTAGCATGATAAAGAAGATTCAAAGAGAGTGAGATGCCAGCTCCTTTCATTCAGTCAGTAGCTACAAACATTTCTGGTATATGAATAACATGATGTTTTTCAATGGCAAAAATCAATGAATATTGTAAATGCACAAACAGTAATTTCTCCGCATTGCAAGGTGCAATTCTGAAATTTTTTGCTTTTTCCTGCTCCTCTTAGCATGATAAAGAAGATTCAAAGAGAGTGAGATGCCAGCTCCTTTCATTCAGTCAGTAGCTTCAATCATTTCTGGACGTTTTTCAATGGCAAAAATCAATGAATATTGTAAATGCACAAACAGTAATTTCTCCGCATTGCAAGGTGCAATTCTGAAATTTTTTGCTTTTTCCTGCTCCGCTTAGCATGATAAAGAAGATTCAAAGAGAGTGAGATGCCAGCTCCTTTCATTCAGTCAGTAGCTTCAATCATTTCTGGACGTTTTTCAATGGCAAAAATCAATGAATATTGTAAATGCACAAACAGTAATTTCTCCGCATTGCAAGGTGCAATTCTGAAATTTTTTGCTTTTTCCTGCTCCTCTTAGCATGACAAAGAAGATTCAAAGAGAGTAAGATGCTAGCTCCTTTCATTCAGTCAGTAGCTTCAATCATTTCTGGTATATGAATAACATGATGTTTTTCAATGGCAAAAATCAATGAATATTGTAAATGCACAAACAGTAATTTCTCCGCATTGCAAGGTGCAATTCTGAAATTTTTTGCTTTTTCCTGCTCCTCTTAGCATGATAAAGAAGATTCAAAGAGAGTGAGATGCCAGCTCCTTTCATTCAGTCAGTAGCTTCAATCATTTCTGGACGTTTTTCAATGGCAAAAATCAATGAATATTGTAAATGCACAAACAGTAATTTCTCCGCATTGCAAGGTGCAATTCTGAAATTTTTTGCTTTTTCCTGCTCCTCTTAGCATGATAAAGAAGATTCAAAGAGAGTGAGATGCCAGCTCCTTTCATTCAGTCAGTAGCTTCAATCATTTCTGGATGTTTTTCAATGGCAAAAATTAATGAATATTGTAAATGCACAAACAGTAATTTCTCCGCATTGCAAGGTGCAATTCTGAAATTTTTTGCTTTTTCCTGCTCCTCTTAGCATGATAAAGAAGATTCAAAGAGAGTGAGATGCCAGCTCCTTTCATTCAGTCAGTAGCTTCAAACATTGCTGGTATATGAATAATATGATGTTTTTCAATGGCAAAAATCAATGAATATTGTAAAAGCACAAACAGTAATTTCTCCGCATTGCAAGGTGCAATTCTGAAATTTTTTGCTTTTTCCTGCTCCTCTTAGCATGATAAAGAAGATTCAAAGAGAGTGAGATGCCAGCTCCTTTCATTCAGTCAGTAGCTTCAATCATTTCTGGACGTTTTTCAATGGCAAAAATCAATGAATATTGTAAATGCACAAACAGTAATTTCTCCGCATTGCAAGGTGCAATTCTGAAATTTTTTGCTTTTTCCTGCTCCTCTTAGCATGATAAAGAAGATTCAAAGAGAGTGAGATGCCAGCTCCTTTCATTCAGTCAGTAGCTTCAATCATTTCTGGTATATGAATAACATGATGTTTTTCAATGGCAAAAATCAATGAATATTGTAAATGCACAAACAGTAATTTCTCCGCATTGCAAGTTGTAATTCTGAAATTTTTTGCTTTTTCCTGCTCCTCTTAGCATGATAAAGAAGATTCAAAGAGAGTGAGATGCCAGCTCCTTTCATTCAGTCAGTAGCTTCAATCATTTCTGGACGTTTTTCAATGGCAAAAATCAATGAATATTGTAAATGCACAAACAGTAATTACTCCGCATTGCAAGGTGCAATTCTGAAATTTTTTGCTTTTTCCTGCTCCTCTTAGCATGATAAAGAAGATTCAAAGAGAGTGAGATGCCAGCTCCTTTCATTCAGTCAGTAGCTTCAATCATTTCTGGACGTTTTTCAATGGCAAAAATCAATGAATATTGTAAATGCACAAACAGTAATTTCTCCGCATTGCAAGGTGCAATTCTGAAATTTTTTGCTTTTTCCTGCTCCTCTTAGCATGATAAAGAAGATTCAAAGAGAGTGAGATGCCAGCTCCTTTCATTCAGTCAGTAGCTACAAACATTTCTGGTATATGAATAACATGATGTTTTTCAATGGCAAAAATCAATGAATATTGTAAATGCACAAACAGTAATTTCTCCGCATTGCAAGGTGCAATTCTGAAATTTTTTGCTTTTTCCTGCTCCTCTTAGCATGGTAAAGAAGATTCAAAGAGAGTGAGATGCCAGCTCCTTTCATTCAGTCAGTAGCTTCAATCATTTCTGGACGTTTTTCAATGGCAAAAATCAATGAATATTGTAAATGCACAAACAGTAATTTCTCCGCATTGCAAGGTGCAATTCTGAAATTTTTTGCTTTTTCCTGCTCCTCTTAGCATGATAAAGAAGATTCAAAGAGAGTGAGATGCCAGCTCCTTTCATTCAGTCAGTAGCTTCAATCATTTCTGGACGTTTTTCAATGGCAAAAATCAATGAATATTGTAAATGCACAAACAGTAATTTCTCCGCATTGCAAGGTGCAATTCTGAAATTTTTTGCTTTTTCCTGCTCCTCTTAGCATGACAAAGAAGATTCAAAGAGAGTAAGATGCCAGCTCCTTTCATTCAGTCAGTAGCTTCAATCATTTCTGGTATATGAATAACATGATGTTTTTCAATGGCAAAAATCAATGAATATTGTAAATGCACAAACAGTAATTTCTCCGCATTGCAAGGTGCAATTCTGAAATTTTTTGCTTTTTCCTGCTCCTCTTAGCATGATAAAGAAGATTCAAAGAGAGTGAGATGCCAGCTCCTTTCATTCAGTCAGTAGCTTCAATCATTTCTGGACGTTTTTCAATGGCAAAAATCAATGAATATTGTAAATGCACAACCAGTAATTTCTCCGCATTGCAAGGTGCAATTCTGAAATTTTTTGCTTTTTCCTGCTCCTCTTAGCATGATAAAGAAGATTCAAAGAGAGTGAGATGCCAGCTCCTTTCATTCAGTCAGTAGCTTCAATCATTTCTGGACGTTTTTCAATGGCAAAAATCAATGAATATTGTAAATGCACAAACAGTAATTTCTCCGCATTGCAAGGTGCAATTCTGAAATTTTTTGCTTTTTCCTGCTCCTCTTAGCATGATAAAGAAGATTCAAAGAGAGTGAGATGCCAGCTCCTTTCATTCAGTCAGTAGCTTCAATCATTTCTGGACGTTTTTCAATGGCAAAAATCAATGAATATTGTAAATGCACAAACAGTAATTTCTCCGCATTGCAAGGTGCAATTCTGAAATTTTTTGCTTTTTCCTGCTCCTCTTAGCATGATAAAGAAGATTCAAAGAGAGTGAGATGCCAGCTCCTTTCATTCAGTCAGTAGCTACAAACATTTCTGGTATATGAATAACATGATGTTTTTCAATGGCAAAAATCAATGAATATTGTAAATGCACAAACAGTAATTTCTCCGCATTGCAAGGTGCAATTCTGAAATTTTTTGCTTTTTCCTGCTCCTCTTAGCATGATAAAGAAGATTCAAAGAGAGTGAGATGCCAGCTCCTTTCATTCAGTCAGTAGCTTCAATCATTTCTGGACGTTTTTCAATGGCAAAAATCAATGAATATTGTAAATGCACAAACAGTAATTTCTCCGCATTGCAAGGTGCAATTCTGAAATTTTTTGCTTTTTCCTGCTCCTCTTAGCATGATAAAGAAGATTCAAAGAGAGTGAGATGCCAGCTCCTTTCATTCAGTCAGTAGCTTCAAACATTTCTGGTATATGAATAACATGATGTTTTTCAATTGCAAAAATCAATGAATATTGTAAATGCACAAAGAGTAATTTCTCCGCATTGCAAGGTGCAATTCTGAAATTTTTTGCTTTTTCCTGCTCCTCTTAGCATGATAAAGAAGATTCAAAGAGAGTGAGATGCCAGCTCCTTTCATTCAGTCAGTAGCTTCAATCATTTCTGGACGTTTTTCAATGGCAAAAATCAATGAATATTGTAAATGCACAAACAGTAATTTCTCCGCATTGCAAGGTGCAATTCTGAAATTTTTTGCTTTTTCCTGCTCCTCTTAGCATGATAAAGAAGATTCAAAGAGAGTGAGATGCCAGCTCCTTTCATTCAGTCAGTAGCTTCAATCATTTCTGGACGTTTTTCAATGGCAAAAATCAATGAATATTGTAAATGCACAAACAGTAATTTCTCCGCATTGCAAGGTGCAATTCTGAAATTTTTTGCTTTTTCCTGCTCCTCTTAGCATGATAAAGAAGATTCAAAGAGAGTGAGATGCCAGCTCCTTTCATTCAGTCAGTAGCTACAAACATTTCTGGTATATGAATAACATGATGTTTTTCAATGGCAAAAATCAATGAATATTGTAAATGCACAAACAGTAATTTCTCCGCATTGCAAGGTGCAATTCTGAAATTTTTTGCTTTTTCCTGCTCCTCTTAGCATGATAAAGAAGATTCAAAGAGAGTGAGATGCCAGCTCCTTTCATTCAGTCAGTAGCTTCAATCATTTCTGGACGTTTTTCAATGGCAAAAATCAATGAATATTGTAAATGCACAAACAGTAATTTCTCCGCATTGCAAGGTGCAATTCTGAAATTTTTTGCTTTTTCCTGCTCCGCTTAGCATGATAAAGAAGATTCAAAGAGAGTGAGATGCCAGCTCCTTTCATTCAGTCAGTAGCTTCAATCATTTCTGGACGTTTTTCAATGGCAAAAATCAATGAATATTGTAAATGCACAAACAGTAATTTCTCCGCATTGCAAGGTGCAATTCTGAAATTTTTTGCTTTTTCCTGCTCCTCTTAGCATGACAAAGAAGATTCAAAGAGAGTAAGATGCTAGCTCCTTTCATTCAGTCAGTAGCTTCAATCATTTCTGGTATATGAATAACATGATGTTTTTCAATGGCAAAAATCAATGAATATTGTAAATGCACAAACAGTAATTTCTCCGCATTGCAAGGTGCAATTCTGAAATTTTTTGCTTTTTCCTGCTCCTCTTAGCATGATAAAGAAGATTCAAAGAGAGTGAGATGCCAGCTCCTTTCATTCAGTCAGTAGCTTCAATCATTTCTGGACGTTTTTCAATGGCAAAAATCAATGAATATTGTAAATGCACAAACAGTAATTTCTCCGCATTGCAAGGTGCAATTCTGAAATTTTTTGCTTTTTCCTGCTCCTCTTAGCATGATAAAGAAGATTCAAAGAGAGTGAGATGCCAGCTCCTTTCATTCAGTCAGTAGCTTCAATCATTTCTGGACGTTTTTCAATGGCAAAAATTAATGAATATTGTAAATGCACAAACAGTAATTTCTCCGCATTGCAAGGTGCAATTCTGAAATTTTTTGCTTTTTCCTGCTCCTCTTAGCATGATAAAGAAGATTCAAAGAGAGTGAGATGCCAGCTCCTTTCATTCAGTCAGTAGCTTCAAACATTGCTGGTATATGAATAATATGATGTTTTTCAAGGGCAAAAATCAATGAATATTGTAAAAGCACAAACAGTAATTTCTCCGCATTGCAAGGTGCAATTCTGAAATTTTTTGCTTTTTCCTGCTCCTCTTAGCATGATAAAGAAGATTCAAAGAGAGTGAGATGCCAGCTCCTTTCATTCAGTCAGTAGCTTCAATCATTTCTGGACGTTTTTCAATGGCAAAAATCAATGAATATTGTAAATGCACAAACAGTAATTTCTCCGCATTGCAAGGTGCAATTCTGAAATTTTTTGCTTTTTCCTGCTCCTCTTAGCATGATAAAGAAGATTCAAAGAGAGTGAGATGCCAGCTCCTTTCATTCAGTCAGTAGCTTCAATCATTTCTGGTATATGAATAACATGATGTTTTTCAATGGCAAAAATCAATGAATATTGTAAATGCACAAACAGTAATTTCTCCGCATTGCAAGTTGTAATTCTGAAATTTTTTGCTTTTTCCTGCTCCTCTTAGCATGATAAAGAAGATTCAAAGAGAGTGAGATGCCAGCTCCTTTCATTCAGTCAGTAGCTTCAATCATTTCTGGACGTTTTTCAATGGCAAAAATCAATGAATATTGTAAATGCACAAACAGTAATTTCTCCGCATTGCAAGGTGCAATTCTGAAATTTTTTGCTTTTTCCTGCTCCTCTTAGCATGATAAAGAAGATTCAAAGAGAGTGAGATGCCAGCTCCTTTCATTCAGTCAGTAGCTTCAATCATTTCTGGACGTTTTTCAATGGCAAAAATCAATGAATATTGTAAATGCACAAACAGTAATTTCTCCGCATTGCAAGGTGCAATTCTGAAATTTTTTGCTTTTTCCTGCTCCTCTTAGCATGATAAAGAAGATTCAAAGAGAGTGAGATGCCAGCTCCTTTCATTCAGTCAGTAGCTTCAAACATTTCTGGTATATGAATAACATGATGTTTTTCAATGGCAAAAATCAATGAATATTGTAAATGCACAAACAGTAATTTCTCCGCATTGCAAGGTGCAATTCTGAAATTTTTTGCTTTTTCCTGCTCCTCTTAGCATGATAAAGAAGATTCAAAGAGAGTGAGATGCCAGCTCCTTTCATTCAGTCAGTAGCTTCAATCATTTCTGGACGTTTTTCAATGGCAAAAATCAATGAATATTGTAAATGCACAAACAGTAATTTCTCCGCATTGCAAGGTGCAATTCTGAAATTTTTTGCTTTTTCCTGCTCCTCTTAGCATGATAAAGAAGATTCAAAGAGAGTGAGATGTCAGCTCTTTTCATTCAGTCAGTAGCTTCAAACATTTCTGGTATATGAATAACATGATGTTTTTCAATGGCAAAAATCAATGAATTTTGTAAATGCACAAACAGTAATTTCTCCGCATTGCAAGGTGCAATTCTGAAATTTTTTGCTTTTTCCTGCTCCTCTTAGCATGATAAAGAAGATTCAATGAGAGTGAGATGCCAGTTCCTTTCATTCAGTCAGTAGCTTCAATCATTTCTGGACGTTTTTCAATGGCAAAAATCAATGAATATTGTAAATGCACAAACAGTAATTTCTCCACATTGCAAGGTGCAATTCTGAAATTTTTTGCTTTTTACTGCTCCTCTTAGCATGATAAAGAAGATTCAAAGAGAGTGAGATGCCAGCTCCTTTCATTCAGTCAGTAGCTTCAATCATTTCTGGTATATGAATAACATGATGTTTTTCAATGGCAAAAATCAATGAATATTGTAAATGCACAAACAGTAATTTCTCCGCATTGCAAGGTGCAATTCTGAATTTTTTTGCTTTTTCCTGCTCCTCTTAGCATGATAAAGAAGATTCAAAGAGAGTGAGATGCCAGCTCCTTTCATTCAGTCAGTAGCTTCAATCATTTCTGGACGTTTTTCAATGGCAAAAATCAATGAATATTGTAAATGCACAAACAGTAATTTCTCCGCATTGCAAGGTGCAATTCTGAAATTTTTTGCTTTTTCCTGCTCCTCTTAGCATGATAAACAAGATTCAAAGAGAGTGAGATGCCAGCTCCTTTCATTCAGTCAGTAGCTTCAATCATTTCTGGACGTTTTTCAATGGCAAAAATCAATGAATATTGTAAATGCACAAACAGTAATTTCTCCGCATTGCAAGGTGCAATTCTGAAATTTTTTGCTTTTTCCTGCTCCTCTTAGCATGATAAAGAAGATTCAAAGAGAGTGAGATGCCAGCTCCTTTCATTCAGTCAGTAGCTTCAAACATTTCTGGTATATGAATAACATGATGTTTTTCAATGGCAAAAATCAATGAATATTGTAAATGCACAAACAGTAATTTCTCCGCATTGCAAGGTGCAAGTCTGAAATTTTTTGCTTTTTCCTGCTCCTCTTAGCATGATAAAGAAGATTCAAAGAGAGTGAGATGCCAGCTACTTTCATTCAGTCAGTAGCTTCAATCATTTCTGGACGTTTTTCAATGGTAAAAATCAATGAATATTGTAAATGCACAAACAGTAATTTCTCCACATTGCAAGGTGCAATTCTGAAATTTTTTGCTTTTTCCTGCTCCTCTTAGCATGATAAAGAAGATTCAAAGAGAGTGAGATGCCAGCTCCTTTCATTCAGTCAGTAGCTTCAATCATTTCTGGTATATGAATAACATGATGTTTTTCAATGGCAAAAATCAATGAATATTGTAAATGCACAAACAGTAATTTCTCCGCATTGCAAGGTGCAATTCTGAAATTTTTTGCTTTTTCCTGCTCCTCTTAGCATGATAAAGAAGATTCAAAGAGAGTGAGATGCCAGCTCCTTTCATTCAGTCAGTAGCTTCAATCATTTCTGGACGTTTTTCAATGGCAAAAATCAATGAATATTGTAAATGCACAAACAGTAATTTCTCCGCATTGCAAGGTGCAATTCTGAAATTTTTTGCTTTTTCCTGCTCCTCTTAGCATGATAAAGAAGATTCAAAGAGAGTGAGATGTCAGCTCCTTTCATTCAGTCAGTAGCTTCAAACATTTCTGGTATATGAATAACATGATGTTTTTCAATGGCAAAAATCAATGAATTTTGTAAATGCACAAACAGTAATTTCTCCGCATTGCAAGGTGCAATTCTGAAATTTTTTGCTTTTTCCTGCTCCTCTTAGCATGATAAAGAAGATTCAAAGAGAGTGAGATGCCAGTTCCTTTCATTCAGTCAGTAGCTTCAATCATTTCTGGACGTTTTTCAATGGCAAAAATCAATGAATATTGTAAATGCACAAACAGTAATTTCTCCGCATTGCAAGGTGCAATTCTGAAATTTTTTGCTTTTTCCTGCTCCTCTTAGCATGATAAAGAAGATTCAAAGAGAGTGAGATGCCAGCTCCTTTCATTCAGTCAGTAGCTTCAATCATTTCTGGTATATGAATAACATGATGTTTTTCAATGGCAAAAATCAATGAATATTGTAAATGCACAAACAGTAATTTCTCCGCATTGCAAGGTGCAATTCTGAAATTTTTTGCTTTTTCCTGCTCCTCTTAGCATGATAAAGAAGATTCAAAGAGAGTGAGATGCCAGCTCCTTTCATTCAGTCAGTAGCTTCAATCATTTCTGGACGTTTTTCAATGGCAAAAATCAATGAATATTGTAAATGCACAAACAGTAATTTCTCCGCATTGCAAGGTGCAATTCTGAAATTTTTTGCTTTTTCCTGCTCCTCTTAGCATGATAAAGAAGATTCAAAGAGAGTGAGATGCCAGCTCCTTTCATACAGTCAGTAGCTTCAATCATTTCTGGACGTTTTTCAATGGCAAAAATCAATGAATATTGTAAATGCACAAACAGTAATTTCTCCGCATTGCAAGGTGCAATTCTGAAATTTTTTGCTTTTTCCTGCTCCTCTTAGCATGATAAAGAAGATTCAAAGAGAGTGAGATGTCAGCTCCTTTCATTCAGTCAGTAGCTTCAAACATTTCTGGTATATGAATAACATGATGTTTTTCAATGGCAAAAATCAATGAATTTTGTAAATGCACAAAACAGTAATTTCTCCGCATTGCAAGGTGCAATTCTGAAATTTTTTGCTTTTTCCTGCTCCTCTTAGCATGATAAAGAAGATTCAAAGAGAGTGAGATGCCAGTTCCTTTCATTCAGTCAGTAGCTTCAATCATTTCTGGACGTTTTTCAATGGCAAAAATCAATGAATATTGTAAATGCACAAACAGTAATTTCTCCGCATTGCAAGGTGCAATTCTGAAATTTTTTGCTTTTTCCTGCTCCTCTTAGCATGATAAAGAAGATTCAAAGAGAGTGAGATGCCAGCTCCTTTCATTCAGTCAGTAGCTTCAATCATTTCTGGTATATGAATAACATGATGTTTTTCAATGGCAAAAATCAATGAATATTGTAAATGCACAAACAGTAATTTCTCCGCATTGCAAGGTGCAATTCTGAAATTTTTTGCTTTTTCCTGCTCCTCTTAGCATGATAAAGAAGATTCAAAGAGAGTGAGATGCCAGCTCCTTTCATTCAGTCAGTAGCTTCAATCATTTCTGGACGTTTTTCAATGGCAAAAATCAATGAATATTGTAAATGCACAAACAGTAATTTCTCCGCATTGCAAGGTGCAATTCTGAAATTTTTTGCTTTTTCCTGCTCCTCTTAGCATGATAAACAAGATTCAAAGAGAGTGAGATGCCAGCTCCTTTCATTCAGTCAGTAGCTTCAATCATTTCTGGACGTTTTTCAATGGCAAAAATCAATGAATATTGTAAATGCACAAACAGTAATTTCTCCGCATTGCAAGGTGCAATTCTGAAATTTTTTGCTTTTTCCTGCTCCTCTTAGCATGATAAAGAAGATTCAAAGAGAGTGAGATGCCAGCTCCTTTCATTCAGTCAGTAGCTTCAAACATTTCTGGTATATGAATAACATGATGTTTTTCAATGGCAAAAATCAATGAATATTGTAAATGCACAAACAGTAATTTCTCCGCATTGCAAGGTGCAAGTCTGAAATTTTTTGCTTTTTCCTGCTCCTCTTAGCATGATAAAGAAGATTCAAAGAGAGTGAGATGCCAGCTACTTTCATTCAGTCAGTAGCTTCAATCATTTCTGGACGTTTTTCAATGGTAAAAATCAATGAATATTGTAAATGCACAAACAGTAATTTCTCCACATTGCAAGGTGCAATTCTGAAATTTTTTGCTTTTTCCTGCTCCTCTTAGCATGATAAAGAAGATTCAAAGAGGGTGAGATGCCAGCTCCTTTCATTCAGTCAGTAGCTTCAAACATTTCTGGTATATGAATAACATGATGTTTTTCAATGGCAAAAATCAATGAATATTGTAAATGCACAAACAGTAATTTCTCTGCATTGCAAGGTGCAATTCTGAAATTTTTTGCTTTTTCCTGCTCCTCTTAGCATGATAAAGAAGATTCAAAGAGAGTGAGATGCCAGCTACTTTCATTCAGTCAGTAGCTTCAATCATTTCTGGACGTTTTTCAATGGTAAAAATCAATGAATATTGTAAATGCACAAACAGTAATTTCTCCACATTGCAAGGTGCAATTCTGAAATTTTTTGCTTTTTCCTGCTCCTCTTAGCATGATAAAGAAGATTCAAAGAGAGTGAGATGCCATCTCCTTTCATTCAGTCAGTAGCTTCAAACATTTCTGGTATATGAATAACATGATGTTTTTCAATGGCAAAAATCAATGAATATTGTAAATGCACAAACAGTAATTTCTCCGCATTGCAAGGTGCAATTCTGAAATTTTTTGCTTTTTCCTGCTCCTCTTAGCATGATAAAGAAGATTCAAAGAGAGTGAGATGCCAGCTCCTTTCATTCAGTCAGTAGCTACAAACATTTCTGGTATATGAATAACATGATGTTTTTCAATGGCAAAAATCAATGAATATTGTAAATGCACAAACAGTAATTTCTCCGCATTGCAAGGTGCAATTCTGAAATTTTTTGCTTTTTCCTGCTCCTCTTAGCATGATAAAGAATATTCAAAGAGAGTGAGATGCCAGCTCCTTTCATTCAGTCAGTAGCTTCAATCATTTCTGGATGTTTTTCAATGGCAAAAATCAATGAATATTGTAAATGCACAAACTGTAATTTCTCCGCATTGCAAGGTGCAATTCTGAAATTTTTGGCTTTTTCCTGCTCCTCTTAGCATGATAAAGAAGATTCAAAGAGAGTGAGATGCCAGCTCCTTTCATTCAGTCAGTAGCTTCAATCATTTCTGGACGTTTTTCAATGGCAAAAATCAATGAATATTGTAAATGCACAAACAGTAATTTCTCCGCATTGCAAGGTGCAATTCTGAAATTTTTTGCTTTTTCCTGCTCCTCTTAGCATGATAAAGAAGATTCAAAGAGAGTGAGATGCCAGCTCCTTTCATTCAGTCAGTACCTTCAATCATTTCTGGATGTTTTTCAATGGCAAAAATCAATGAATATTGTAAATGCACAAACAGTAATTTCTCCGCATTGCAAGGTGCAATTCTGAAATTTTTTGCTTTTTCCCGCTCCTCTTAGCATGATAAAGAAGATTCAAAGAGAGTGAGGTGCCAGCTCCTTTCATTCAGTCAGTAGCTTCAAACATTTCTGGTATATGAATAACATGTTTTTCAATGGCAAAAATCATTGAATATTGTAAATGCACCAACAGTAATTTCTCCGCATTGCAAGGTGTAATTCTGAAATTTTTTGATTTTTCCTGCTCCTCTTAGCATGATAAAGAAGATTCAAAGAGAGTGAGATGCCAGCTCCTTTCATTCAGTCAGTAGCTTCAATCATTTCTGGACGTTTTTCAATGGCAAAAATCAATGAATATTGTAAATGCACAAACAGTAATTTCTCCGCATTGCAAGGTGCAATTCTGAAATTTTTTGCTTTTTCCTGCTCCTCTTAGCATGATAAAGAAGATTCAAAGAGAGTGAGATGCCAGCTCCTTTCATTCAGTCAGTAGCTTCAATCATTTCTGGACGTTTTTCAATGGCAAAAATCAATGAATATTGTAAATGCACAAACAGTAATTTCTCCGCATTGCAAGGTGCAATTCTGAAATTTTTTGCTTTTTCCTGCTCCTCTTAGCATGATAAAGAAGATTCAAAGAGAGTGAGATGCCAGCTCCTTTCATTCAGTCAGTAGCTTCAAACATTTCTGGTATATGAATAACATGATGTTTTTCAATGGCAAAAATCAATGAATATTGTAAATGCACAAACAGTAATTTCTCCGCATTGCAAGGTTCAAGTCTGAAATTTTTTGCTTTTTCCTGCTCCTCTTAGCATGATAAAGAAGATTCAAAGAGAGTGAGATGCCAGCTACTTTCATTCAGTCAGTAGCTTCAATCATTTCTGGACGTTTTTCAATGGTAAAAATCAATGAATATTGTAAATGCACAAACAGTAATTTCTCCACATTGCAAGGTGCAATTCTGAAATTTTTTGCTTTTTCCTGCTCCTCTTAGCATGATAAAGAAGATTCAAAGAGAGTGAGATGCCAGCTCCTTTCATTCAGTCAGTAGCTTCAAACATTTCTGGTATATGAATAACATGATGTTTTTCAATGGCAAAAATCAATGAATATTGTAAATGCACAAACAGTAATTTCTCCGCATTGCAAGGTGCAATTCTGAAATTTTTTGCTTTTTCCTGCTCCTCTTAGCATGATAAAGAAGATTCAAAGAGAGTGAGATGCCAGCTCCTTTCATTCAGTCAGTAGCTTCAAACATTTCTGGTATATGAATAACATGATGTTTTTCAATGGCAAAAATCAATGAATATTGTAAATGCACAAAGAGTAATTTCTCCGCATTGCAAGGTGCAATTCTGAAATTTTTTGCTTTTTCCTGCTCCTCTTAGCATGATAAAGAAGATTCAAAGAGAGTGAGATGCCAGCTCCTTTCATTCAGTCAGTAGCTTCAATCATTTCTGGACGTTTTTCATTGGCAAAAATCAATGAATATTGTAAATGCACAAACAGTAATTTCTCCGCATTGCAAGGTGCAATTCTGAAATTTTTTGCTTTTTCCTGCTCCTCTTAGCATGAGAAAGAAGATTCAAAGAGAGTGAGATGCCAGCTCCTTTCATTCAGTCAGTAGCTTCAATCATTTCTGGACGTTTTTCAATGGCAAAAATCAATGAATATTGTAAATGCACAAACAGTAATTTCTCCGCATTGCAAGGTGCAATTCTGAAATTTTTTGCTTTTTCCTGCTCCTCTTAGCATGATAAAGAAGATTCAAAGAGAGTGAGATGCCAGCTCCTTTCATTCAGTCAGTAGCTACAAACATTTCTGGTATATGAATAACATGATGTTTTTCAATGGCAAAAATCAATGAATATTGTAAATGCACAAACAGTAATTTCTCCGCATTGCAAGGTGCAATTCTGAAATTTTTTGCTTTTTCCTGCTCCTCTTAGCATGATAAAGAAGATTCAAAGAGAGTGAGATGCCAGCTCCTTTCATTCAGTCAGTAGCTTCAATCATTTCTGGACGTTTTTCAATGGCAAAAATCAATGAATATTGTAAATGCACAAACAGTAATTTCTCCGCATTGCAAGGTGCAATTCTGAAATTTTTTGCTTTTTCCTGCTCCTCTTAGCATGACAAAGAATATTCAAAGAGAGTAAGATGCCAGCTCCTTTCATTCAGTCAGTAGCTTCAATCATTTCTGGTATATGAATAACATGATGTTTTTCAATGGCAAAAATCAATGAATATTGTAAATGCACAAACAGTAATTTCTCCGCATTGCAAGGTGCAATTCTGAACTTTTTTGCTTTTTCCTGCTCCTCTTAGCATGATAAAGAAGATTCAAAGAGAGTGAGATGCCAGCTCCTTTCATTCAGTCAGTAGCTTCAATCATTTCTGGACATTTTTCAATGGCAAAAATCAATGAATATTGTAAATGCACAAACAGTAATTTCTCCGCATTGCAAGGTGCAATTCTGAAATTTTTTGCTTTTTCCTGCTCCTCTTAGCATGATAAAGAAGATTCAAAGAGAGTGAGATG
This sequence comes from Phyllobates terribilis, assembly GCF_046119375.1. Classification (NCBI taxonomy): domain Eukaryota; kingdom Metazoa; phylum Chordata; class Amphibia; order Anura; family Dendrobatidae; genus Phyllobates; species Phyllobates terribilis. The sequence continues at coordinate 27,317 of NW_027365402.1, forward strand.
CCAGCTCCTTTCATTCAGTCAGTAGCTTCAATCATTTCTGGACGTTTTTCAATGGCAAAAATCAATGAATATTGTAAATGCACAAACAGTAATTTCTCCGCATTGCAAGGTGCAATTCTGAAATTTTTTGCTTTTTCCTGCTCCTCTTAGCATGATAAAGAAGATTCAAAGAGAGTGAGATGCCAGCTCCTTTCATTCAGTCAGTAGCTTCAAACATTTCTGGTATATGAATAATATGATGTTTTTCAATGGCAAAAATCAATGAATATTGTAAAAGCACAAACAGTAATTTCTCCGCATTGCAAGGTGCAATTCTGAAATTTTTTGCTTTTTCCTGCTCCTCTTAGCATGATAAAGAAGATTCAAAGAGAGTGAGATGCCAGCTCCTTTCATTCAGTCAGTAGCTTCAATCATTTCTGGACGTTTTTCAATGGCAAAAATCAATGAATATTGTAAATGCACAAACAGTAATTTCTCCGCATTGCAAGGTGCAATTCTGAAATTTTTTGCTTTTTCCTGCTCCTCTTAGCATGATAAAGAAGATTCAAAGAGAGTGAGATGCCAGCTCCTTTCATTCAGTCAGTAGCTTCAATCATTTCTGGTATATGAATAACATGATGTTTTTCAATGGCAAAAATCAATGAATATTGTAAATGCACAAACAGTAATTTCTCCGCATTGCAAGTTGCAATTCTGAAATTTTTTGCTTTTTCCTGCTCCTCTTAGCATGATAAAGAAGATTCAAAGAGAGTGAGATGCCAGCTCCTTTCATTCAGTCAGTAGCTTCAATCATTTCTGGACGTTTTTCAATGGCAAAAATCAATGAATATTGTAAATGCACAAACAGTAATTTCTCCGCATTGCAAGGTGCAATTCTGAAATTTTTTGCTTTTTCCTGCTCCTCTTAGCATGATAAAGAAGATTCAAAGAGAGTGAGATGCCAGCTCCTTTCATTCAGTCAGTAGCTTCAATCATTTCTGGACGTTTTTCAATGGCAAAAATCAATGAATATTGTAAATGCACAAACAGTAATTTCTCCGCATTGCAAGGTGCAATTCTGAAATTTTTTGCTTTTTCCTGCTCCTCTTAGCATGATAAAGAAGATTCAAAGAGAGTGAGATGCCAGCTCCTTTCATTCAGTCAGTAGCTTCAAACATTTCTGGTATATGAATAACATGATGTTTTTCAATGGCAAAAATCAATGAATATTGTAAAAGCACAAACAGTAATTTCTCCGCATTGCAAGGTGCAATTCTGAAATTTTTTGCTTTTTCCTGCTCCTCTTAGCATGATAAAGAAGATTCAAAGAGAGTGAGATGTCAGCTCCTTTCATTCAGTCAGTAGCTTCAATCATTTCTGGACGTTTTTCAATGGCAAAAATCAATGAATATTGTAAATGCACAAACAGTAATTTCTCCGCATTGCAAGGTGCAATTCTGAAATTTTTTGCTTTTTCCTGCTCCTCTTAGCATGATAAAGAAGATTCAAAGAGAGTGAGATGCCAGCTCCTTTCATTCAGTCAGTAGCTTCAATCATTTCTGGTATATGAATAACATGATGTTTTTCAATGGCAAAAATCAATGAATATTGTAAATGCACAAACAGTAATTTCTCCACATTGCAAGGTGCAATTCTGAAATTTTTTGCTTTTTCCTGCTCCTCTTAGCATGATAAAGAAGATTCAAAGAGAGTGAGATGCCAGCTCCTTTCATTCAGTCAGTAGCTTCAATCATTTCTGGACGTTTTTCAATGGCAAAAATCAATGAATATTGTAAATGCACAAACAGTAATTTCTCCGCATTGCAAGGTGCAATTCTGAAATTTTTTGCTTTTTCCTGCTCCTCTTAGCATGACAAAGAAGATTCAAAGAGAGTAAGATGCCAGCTCCTTTCATTCAGTCAGTAGCTTCAATCATTTCTGGTATATGAATAACATGATGTTTTTCAATGGCAAAAATCAATGAATATTGTAAATGCACAAACAGTAATTTCTCCGCATTGCAAGGTGCAATTCTGAAATTTTTTGCTTTTTCCTGCTCCTCTTAGCATGATAAAGAAGATTCAAAGAGAGTGAGATGCCAGCTCCTTTCATTCAGTCAGTAGCTTCAATCATTTCTGGACGTTTTTCAATGGCAAAAATCAATGAATATTGTAAATGCACAAACAGTAATTTCTCCGCATTGCAAGGTGCAATTCTGAAATTTTTTGCTTTTTCCTGCTCCTCTTAGCATGATAAAGAAGATTCAAAGAGAGTGAGATGCCAGCTCCTTTCATTCAGTCAGTAGCTTCAATCATTTCTGGACGTTTTTCAATGGCAAAAATCAATGAATATTGTAAATGCACAAACAGTAATTTCTCCGCATTGCAAGGTGCAATTCTGAAATTTTTTGCTTTTTCCTGCTCCTCTTAGCATGATAAAGAAGATTCAAAGAGAGTGAGATGCCAGCTCCTTTCATTCAGTCAGTAGCTTCAAACATTTCTGGTATATGAATAATATGATGTTTTTCAATGGCAAAAATCAATGAATATTGTAAAAGCACAAACAGTAATTTCTCCGCATTGCAAGGTGCAATTCTGAAATTTTTTGCTTTTTCCTGCTCCTCTTAGCATGATAAAGAAGATTCAAAGAGAGTGAGATGCCAGCTCCTTTCATTCAGTCAGTAGCTTCAATCATTTCTGGACGTTTTTCAATGGCAAAAATCAATGAATATTGTAAATGCACAAACAGTAATTTCTCCGCATTGCAAGGTGCAATTCTGAAATTTTTTGCTTTTTCCTGCTCCTCTTAGCATGATAAAGAAGATTCAAAGAGAGTGAGATGCCAGCTCCTTTCATTCAGTCAGTAGCTTCAATCATTTCTGGTATATGAATAACATGATGTTTTTCAATGGCAAAAATCAATGAATATTGTAAATGCACAAACAGTAATTTCTCCGCATTGCAAGTTGCAATTCTGAAATTTTTTGCTTTTTCCTGCTCCTCTTAGCATGATAAAGAAGATTCAAAGAGAGTGAGATGCCAGCTCCTTTCATTCAGTCAGTAGCTTCAATCATTTCTGGACGTTTTTCAATGGCAAAAATCAATGAATATTGTAAATGCACAAACAGTAATTTCTCCGCATTGCAAGGTGCAATTCTGAAATTTTTTGCTTTTTCCTGCTCCTCTTAGCATGATAAAGAAGATTCAAAGAGAGTGAGATGCCAGCTCCTTTCATTCAGTCAGTAGCTTCAATCATTTCTGGACGTTTTTCAATGGCAAAAATCAATGAATATTGTAAATGCACAAACAGTAATTTCTCCGCATTGCAAGGTGCAATTCTGAAATTTTTTGCTTTTTCCTGCTCCTCTTAGCATGATAAAGAAGATTCAAAGAGAGTGAGATGCCAGCTCCTTTCATTCAGTCAGTAGCTTCAAACATTTCTGGTATATGAATAACATGATGTTTTTCAATGGCAAAAATCAATGAATATTGTAAAAGCACAAACAGTAATTTCTCCGCATTGCAAGGTGCAATTCTGAAATTTTTTGCTTTTTCCTGCTCCTCTTAGCATGATAAAGAAGATTCAAAGAGAGTGAGATGCCAGCTCCTTTCATTCAGTCAGTAGCTTCAATCATTTCTGGACGTTTTTCAATGGCAAAAATCAATGAATATTGTAAATGCACAAACAGTAATTTCTCCGCATTGCAAGGTGCAATTCTGAAATTTTTTGCTTTTTCCTGCTCCTCTTAGCATGATAAAGAAGATTCAAAGAGAGTGAGATGCCAGCTCCTTTCATTCAGTCAGTAGCTTCAATCATTTCTGGTATATGAATAACATGATGTTTTTCAATGGCAAAAATCAATGAATATTGTAAATGCACAAACAGTAATTTCTCCACATTGCAAGGTGCAATTCTGAAATTTTTTGCTTTTTCCTGCTCCTCTTAGCATGATAAAGAAGATTCAAAGAGAGTGAGATGCCAGCTCCTTTCATTCAGTCAGTAGCTTCAATCATTTCTGGACGTTTTTCAATGGCAAAAATCAATGAATATTGTAAATGCACAAACAGTAATTTCTCCGCATTGCAAGGTGCAATTCTGAAATTTTTTGCTTTTTCCTGCTCCTCTTAGCATGATAAAGAAGATTGAAAGAGAGTGAGATGCCAGCTCCTTTCATTCAGTCAGTAGCTACAAACATTTCTGGTATATGAATAACATGATGTTTTTCAATGGCAAAAATCAATGAATATTGTAAATGCACAAACAGTAATTTCTCCGCATTGCAAGGTGCAATTCTGAAATTTTTTGCTTTTTCCTGCTCCTCTTAGCATGATAAAGAAGATTCAAAGAGAGTGAGATGCCAGCTCCTTTCATTCAGTCAGTAGCTTCAATCATTTCTGGACGTTTTTCAATGGCAAAAATCAATGAATATTGTAAATGCACAAACAGTAATTTCTCCGCATTGCAAGGTGCAATTCTGAAATTTTTTGCTTTTTCCTGCTCCTCTTAGCATGATAAAGAAGATTCAAAGAGAGTGAGATGCCAGCTCCTTTCATTCAGTCAGTAGCTTCAATCATTTCTGGACGTTTTTCAATGGCAAAAATCAATGAATATTGTAAATGCACAAGCAGTAATTTCTCCGCATTGCAAGGTGCAATTCTGAAATTTTTTGCTTTTTCCTGCTCCTCTTAGCATGACAAAGAAGATTCAAAGAGAGTAAGATGCCAGCTCCTTTCATTCAGTCAGTAGCTTCAATCATTTCTGGTATATGAATAACATGATGTTTTTCAATGGCAAAAATCAATGAATATTGTAAATGCACAAACAGTAATTTCTCCGCATTGCAAGGTGCAATTCTGAAATTTTTTGCTTTTTCCTGCTCCTCTTAGCATGATAAAGAAGATTCAAAGAGAGTGAGATGCCAGCTCCTTTCATTCAGTCAGTAGCTTCAATCATTTCTGGACGTTTTTCAATGGCAAAAATCAATGAATATTGTAAATGCACAAACAGTAATTTCTCCGCATTGCAAGGTGCAATTCTGAAATTTTTTGCTTTTTCCTGCTCCTCTTAGCATGATAAAGAAGATTCAAAGAGAGTGAGATGCCAGCTCCTTTCATTCAGTCAGTAGCTTCAATCATTTCTGGACGTTTTTCAATGGCAAAAATCAATGAATATTGTAAATGCACAAACAGTAATTTCTCCGCATTGCAAGGTGCAATTCTGAAATTTTTTGCTTTTTCCTGCTCCTCTTAGCATGATAAAGAAGATTCAAAGAGAGTGAGATGCCAGCTCCTTTCATTCAGTCAGTAGCTTCAAACATTTCTGGTATATGAATAATATGATGTTTTTCAATGGCAAAAATCAATGAATATTGTAAAAGCACAAACAGTAATTTCTCCGCATTGCAAGGTGCAATTCTGAAATTTTTTGCTTTTTCCTGCTCCTCTTAGCATGATAAAGAAGATTCAAAGAGAGTGAGATGCCAGCTCCTTTCATTCAGTCAGTAGCTTCAATCATTTCTGGACGTTTTTCAATGGCAAAAATCAATGAATATTGTAAATGCACAAACAGTAATTTCTCCGCATTGCAAGGTGCAATTCTGAAATTTTTTGCTTTTTCCTGCTCCTCTTAGCATGATAAAGAAGATTCAAAGAGAGTGAGATGCCAGCTCCTTTCATTCAGTCAGTAGCTTCAATCATTTCTGGTATATGAATAACATGATGTTTTTCAATGGCAAAAATCAATGAATATTGTAAATGCACAAACAGTAATTTCTCCGCATTGCAAGTTGCAATTATGAAATTTTTTGCTTTTTCCTGCTCCTCTTAGCATGATAAAGAAGATTCAAAGAGAGTGAGATGCCAGCTCCTTTCATTCAGTCAGTAGCTTCAATCATTTCTGGACGTTTTTCAATGGCAAAAATCAATGAATATTGTAAATGCACAAACAGTAATTTCTCCGCATTGCAAGGTGCAATTCTGAAATTTTTTGCTTTTTCCTGCTCCTCTTAGAATGATAAAGAAGATTCAAAGAGAGTGAGATGCCAGATCCTTTCATTCAGTCAGTAGCTTCAATCATTTCTGGACGTTTTTCAATGGCAAAAATCAATGAATATTGTAAATGCACAAACAGTAATTTCTCCGCATTGCAAGGTGCAATTCTGAAATTTTTTGCTTTTTCCTGCTCCTCTTAGCATGATAAAGAAGATTCAAAGAGAGTGAGATGCCAGCTCCTTTCATTCAGTCAGTAGCTTCAAACATTTCTGGTATATGAATAACATGATGTTTTTCAATGGCAAAAATCAATGAATATTGTAAAAGCACAAACAGTAATTTCTCCGCATTGCAAGGTGCAATTCTGAAATTTTTTGCTTTTTCCTGCTCCTCTTAGCATGATAAAGAAGATTCAAAGAGAGTGAGATGCCAGCTCCTTTCATTCAGTCAGTAGCTTCAATCATTTCTGGACGTTTTTCAATGGCAAAAATCAATGAATATTGTAAATGCACAAACAGTAATTTCTCCGCATTGCAAGGTGCAATTCTGAAATTTTTTGCTTTTTCCTGCTCCTCTTAGCATGATAAAGAAGATTCAAAGAGAGTGAGATGCCAGCTCCTTTCATTCAGTCAGTAGCTTCAATCATTTCTGGTATATGAATAACATGATGTTTTTCAATGGCAAAAATCAATGAATATTGTAAATGCACAAACAGTAATTTCTCCACATTGCAAGGTGCAATTCTGAAATTTTTTGCTTTTTCCTGCTCCTCTTAGCATGATAAAGAAGATTCAAAGAGAGTGAGATGACAGGTCCTTTCATTCAGTCAGTAGCTTCAATCATTTCTGGACGTTTTTCAATGGCAAAAATCAATGAATATTGTAAATGCACAAACAGTAATTTCTCCGCATTGCAAGGTGCAATTCTGAAATTTTTTGCTTTTTCCTGCTCCTCTTAGCATGATAAAGAAGATTCAAAGAGAGCGAGATGCCAGCTCCTTTCATTCAGTCAGTAGCTTCAATCATTTCTGGTATATGAATAACATGATGTTTTTCAATGGCAAAAATCAATGAATATTGTAAATGCACAAACAGTAATTTCTCCGCATTGCAAGGTGCAATTCTGAAATTTTTTGCTTTTTCCTGCTCCTCTTAGCATGATAAAGAAGATTCAAAGAGAGTGAGATGCCAGCTCCTTTCATTCAGTCAGTAGCTTCAATCATTTCTGGACGTTTTTCAATGGCAAAAATCAATGAATATTGTAAATGCACAAACAGTAATTTCTCCGCATTGCAAGGTGCAATTCTGAAATTTTTTGCTTTTTCCTGCTCCTCTTAGCATGATAAAGAAGATTCAAAGAGAGTGAGATGCCAGCTCCTTTCATTCAGTCAGTAGCTTCAAACATTTCTGGTATATGAATAACATGATGTTTTTCAATGGCAAAAATCAATGAATATTGTAAATGCACAAACAGTAATTTCTCCGCATTGCAAGGTGCAATTCTGAAATTTTTTGCTTTTTCCTGCTCCTCTTAGCATGATAAAGAAGATTCAAAGAGAGTGAGATGCCAGCTCCTTTCATTCAGTCAGTAGCTTCAAACATTTCTGGTATATGAATAACATGATGTTTTTCAATGGCAAAAATCAATGAATATTGTAAATGCACAAACAGTAATTTCTCCGCATTGCAAGGTGCAATTCTGAAATTTTTTGCTTTTTCCTGCTCCTCTTAGCATGATAAAGAAGATTCAAAGAGAGTGAGATGCCAGCTCCTTTCATTCAGTCAGTAGCTTCAATCATTTCTGGACGTTTTTCAATGGCAAAAATCAATGAATATTGTAAATGCACAAACAGTAATTTCTCCGCATTGCAAGGTGCAATTCTGAAATTTTTTGCTTTTTCCTGCTCCTCTTAGCATGATAAAGAAGATTCAAAGAGAGTGAGATGCCAGCTCCTTTCATTCAGTCAGTAGCTTCAATCATTTCTGGACGTTTTTCAATGGCAAAAATCAATGAATATTGTAAATGCACAAACAGTAATTTCTCCGCATTGCAAGGTGCAATTCTGAAATTTTTTGCTTTTTCCTGCTCCTCTTAGCATGATAAAGAAGATTCAAAGAGAGTGAGATGCCAGCTCCTTTCATTCAGTCAGTAGCTACAAACATTTCTGGTATATGAATAACATGATGTTTTTCAATGGCAAAAATCAATGAATATTGTAAATGCACAAACAGTAATTTCTCCGCATTGCAAGGTGCAATTCTGAAATTTTTTGCTTTTTCCTGCTCCTCTTAGCATGATAAAGAAGATTCAAAGAGAGTGAGATGCCAGCTCCTTTCATTCAGTCAGTAGCTTCAATCATTTCTGGACGTTTTTCAATGGCAAAAATCAATGAATATTGTAAATGCTCAAACAGTAATTTCTCCGCATTGCAAGGTGCAATTCTGAAATTTTTTGCTTTTTCCTGCTCCTCTTAGCATGACAAAGAAGATTCAAAGAGAGTAAGATGCCAGCTCCTTTCATTCAGTCAGTAGCTTCAATCATTTCTGGTATATGAATAACATGATGTTTTTCAATGGCAAAAATCAATGAATATTGTAAATGCACAAACAGTAATTTCTCCGCATTGCAAGGTGCAATTCTGAAATTTTTTGCTTTTTCCTGCTCCTCTTAGCATGATAAAGAAGATTCAAAGAGAGTGAGATGCCAGCTCCTTTCATTCAGTCAGTAGCTTCAATCATTTCTGGACATTTTTCAATGGCAAAAATCAATGAATATTGTAAATGCACAAACAGTAATTTCTCCGCATTGCAAGGTGCAATTCTGAAATTTTTTGCTTTTTCCTGCTCCTCTTAGCATGATAAAGAAGATTCAAAGAGAGTGAGATGCCAGCTCCTTTCATTCAGTCAGTAGCTTCAATCATTTCTGGACGTTTTTCAATGGCAAAAATCAATGAATATTGTAAATGCACAAACAGTAATTTCTCCGCATTGCAAGGTGCAATTCTGAAATTTTTTGCTTTTTCCTGCTCCTCTTAGCATGATAAAGAAGATTCAAAGAGAGTGAGATGCCAGCTCCTTTCATTCAGTCAGTAGCTTCAAACATTTCTGGTATATGAATAACATGATGTTTTTCAATGGCAAAAATCAATGAATATTGTAAAAGCACAAACAGTAATTTCTCCGCATTGCAAGGTGCAATTCTGAAATTTTTTGCTTTTTCCTGCTCCTCTTAGCATGATAAAGAAGATTCAAAGAGAGTGAGATGCCAGCTCCTTTCATTCAGTCAGTAGCTTCAATCATTTCTGGACGTTTTTCAATGGCAAAAATCAATGAATATTGTAAATGCACAAACAGTAATTTCTCCGCATTGCAAGGTGCAATTCTGAAATTTTTTGCTTTTTCCTGCTCCTCTTAGCATGATAAAGAAGATTCAAAGAGAGTGAGATGCCAGCTCCTTTCATTCAGTCAGTAGCTTCAATCATTTCTGGTATATGAATAACATGATGTTTTTCAATGGCAAAAATCAATGAATATTGTAAATGCACAAACAGTAATTTCTCCGCATTGCAAGTTGCAATTCTGAAATTTTTTGCTTTTTCCTGCTCCTCTTAGCATGATAAAGAAGATTCAAAGAGAGTGAGATGCCAGCTCCTTTCATTCAGTCAGTAGCTTCAATCATTTCTGGACGTTTTTCAATGGCAAAAATCAATGAATATTGTAAATGCACAAACAGTAATTTCTCCGCATTGCAAGGTGCAATTCTGAAATTTTTTGCTTTTTCCTGCTCCTCTTAGCATGATAAAGAAGATTCAAAGAGAGTGAGATGCCAGCTCCTTTCATTCAGTCAGTAGCTTCAATCATTTCTGGACGTTTTTCAATGGCAAAAATCAATGAATATTGTAAATGCACAAACAGTAATTTCTCCGCATTGCAAGGTGCAATTCTGAAATTTTTTGCTTTTTCCTGCTCCTCTTAGCATGATAAAGAAGATTCAAAGAGAGTGAGATGCCAGCTCCTTTCATTCAGTCAGTAGCTTCAAACATTTCTGGTATATGAATAACATGATGTTTTTCAATGGCAAAAATCAATGAATATTGTAAAAGCACAAACAGTAATTTCTCCGCATTGCAAGGTGCAATTCTGAAATTTTTTGCTTTTTCCTGCTCCTCTTAGCATGATAAAGAAGATTCAAAGAGAGTGAGATGCCAGCTCCTTTCATTCAGTCAGTAGCTTCAATCATTTCTGGACGTTTTTCAATGGCAAAAATCAATGAATATTGTAAATGCACAAACAGTAATTTCTCCGCATTGCAAGGTGCAATTCTGAAATTTTTTGCTTTTTCCTGCTCCTCTTAGCATGATAAAGAAGATTCAAAGAGAGTGAGATGCCAGCTCCTTTCATTCAGTCAGTAGCTTCAATCATTTCTGGTATATGAATAACATGATGTTTTTCAATGGCAAAAATCAATGAATATTGTAAATGCACAAACAGTAATTTCTCCACATTGCAAGGTGCAATTCTGAAATTTTTTGCTTTTTCCTGCTCCTCTTAGCATGATAAAGAAGATTCAAAGAGAGTGAGATGCCAGCTCCTTTCATTCAGTCAGTAGCTTCAATCATTTCTGGACGTTTTTCAATGGCAAAAATCAATGAATATTGTAAATGCACAAACAGTAATTTCTCCGCATTGCAAGGTGCAATTCTGAAATTTTTTGCTTTTTCCTGCTCCTCTTAGCATGATAAAGAAGATTCAAAGAGAGCGAGATGCCAGCTCCTTTCATTCAGTCAGTAGCTTCAATCATTTCTGGTATATGAATAACATGATGTTTTTCAATGGCAAAAATCAATGAATATTGTAAATGCACAAACAGTAATTTCTCCGCATTGCAAGGTGCAATTCTGAAATTTTTTGCTTTTTCCTGCTCCTCTTAGCATGATAAAGAAGATTCAAAGAGAGTGAGATGCCAGCTCCTTTCATTCAGTCAGTAGCTTCAATCATTTCTGGACGTTTTTCAATGGCAAAAATCAATGAATATTGTAAATGCACAAACAGTAATTTCTCCGCATTGCAAGGTGCAATTCTGAAATTTTTTGCTTTTTCCTGCTCCTCTTAGCATGATAAAGAAGATTCAAAGAGAGTGAGATGCCAGCTCCTTTCATTCAGTCAGTAGCTTCAAACATTTCTGGTATATGAATAACATGATGTTTTTCAATGGCAAAAATCAATGAATATTGTAAATGCACAAACAGTAATTTCTCCGCATTGCAAGGTGCAATTCTGAAATTTTTTGCTTTTTCCTGCTCCTCTTAGCATGATAAAGAAGATTCAAAGAGAGTGAGATGCCAGCTCCTTTCATTCAGTCAGTAGCTTCAATCATTTCTGGACGTTTTTCAATGGCAAAAATCAATGAATATTGTAAATGCACAAACAGTAATTTCTCCGCATTGCAAGGTGCAATTCTGAAATTTTTTGCTTTTTCCTGCTCCTCTTAGCATGATAAAGAAGATTCAAAGAGAGTGAGATGCCAGCTCCTTTCATTCAGTCAGTAGCTTCAATCATTTCTGGACGTTTTTCAATGGCAAAAATCAATGAATATTGTAAATGCACAAACAGTAATTTCTCCGCATTGCAAGGTGCAATTCTGAAATTTTTTGCTTTTTCCTGCTCCTCTTAGCATGATAAAGAAGATTCAAAGAGAGTGAGATGCCAGCTCCTTTCATTCAGTCAGTAGCTTCAATCATTTCTGGTATATGAATAACATGATGTTTTTCAATAGCAAAAATCAATGAATATTTTAAATGCACAAACAGTAATTTCTCCGCATTGCAAGGTGCAATTCTGAAATTTTTTGCTTTTTCCTGCTCCTCTTAGCATGATAAAGAAGATTCAAAGAGAGTGAGATGCCAGCTCCTTTCATTCAGTCAGTAGCTTCAAACATTTCTGGTATATGAATAACATGATGTTTTTCAATGGCAAAAATCAATGAATATTGTAAAAGCACAAACAGTAATTTCTCCGCATTGCAAGGTGCAATTCTGAAATTTTTTGCTTTTTCCTGCTCCTCTTAGCATGATAAAGAAGATTCAAAGAGAGTGAGATGCCAGCTCCTTTCATTCAGTCAGTAGCTTCAATCATTTCTGGACGTTTTTCAATGGCAAAAATCAATGAATATTGTAAATGCACAAACAGTAATTTCTCCGCATTGCAAGGTGCAATTCTGAAATTTTTTGCTTTTTCCTGCTCCTCTTAGCATGATAAAGAAGATTCAAAGAGAGTGAGATGCCAGCTCCTTTCATTCAGTCAGTAGCTTCAATCATTTCTGGTATATGAATAACATGATGTTTTTCAATGGCAAAAATCAATGAATATTGTAAATGCACAAACAGTAATTTCTCCGCATTGCAAGTTGCAATTCTGAAATTTTTTGCTTTTTCCTGCTCCTCTTAGCATGATAAAGAAGATTCAAAGAGAGTGAGATGCCAGCTCCTTTCATTCAGTCAGTAGCTTCAATTATTTCTGGACGTTTTTCAATGGCAAAAATCAATGAATATTGTAAATGCACAAACAGTAATTTCTCCGCATTGCAAGGTGCAATTCTGAAATTTTTTGCTTTTTCCTGCTCCTCTTAGCATGATAAAGAAGATTCAAAGAGAGTGAGATGCCAGCTCCTTTCATTCAGTCAGTTGCTTCAATCATTTCTGGACGTTTTTCAATGGCAAAAATCAATGAATATTGTAAATGCACAAACAGTAATTTCTCCGCATTGCAAGGTGCAATTCTGAAATTTTTTGCTTTTTCCTGCTCCTCTTAGCATGATAAAGAAGATTCAAAGAGAGTGAGATGCCAGCTCCTTTCATTCAGTCAGTAGCTTCAATCATTTCTGGACGTTTTTCAATGGCAAAAATCAATGAATATTGTAAATGCACAAACAGTAATTTCTCCGCATTGCAAGGTGCAATTCTGAAATTTTTTGCTTTTTCCTGCTCCTCTTTGCATGATAAAGAAGATTCAAAGAGAGTGAGATGCCAGCTCCTTTCATTCAGTCAGTAGCTTCAATCATTTCTGGTATATGAATAACATGATGTTTTTCAATGGCAAAAATCAATGAATATTGTAAATGCACAAACAGTAATTTCTCCGCATTGCAAGGTGCAATTCTGAAATTTTTGGCTTTTTCCTGCTCCTCTTAGCATGATAAAGAAGATTCAAAGAGAGTGAGATGCCAGCTCCTTTCATTCAGTCAGTAGCTTCAATCATTTCTGGATGTTTTTCAATGGCAAAAATCAATGAATATTGTAAATGCACAAACAGTAATTTCTCCGCATTGCAAGGTGCAATTCTGAAATTTCTTGCATTTTCCTGCTCCTCTTAGCATGATAAAGAAGATTCAAAGAGAGTGAGATGCCAGCTCCTTTCATTCAGTCAGTAGCTTCAATCATTTCTGGACGTTTTTCATTGGCAAAAATCAATGAATATTGTAAATGCACAAACAGTAATTTCTCCGCATTGCAAGGTGCAATTCTGAAATTTTTTGCTTTTTCCTGCTCCTCTTAGCATGATAAAGAAGATTCAAAGAGAGTGAGATGCCAGCTCCTTTCATTCAGTCAGTAGCTTCAAACATTTCTGGTATATGAATAACATGATGTTTTTCAATGGCAAAAATCAATGAATATTGTAAATGCACAAACAGTAATTTCTCCGCATTGCAAGGTGCAATTCTGAAATTTTTTGCTTTTTCCTGCTCCTCTTAGCATGATAAAGAAGATTCAAAGAGAGCGAGATGCCAGCTCCTTTCATTCAGTCAGTAGCTTCAATCATTTCTGGTATATGAATAACATGATGTTTTTCAATGGCAAAAATCAATGAATATTGTAAATGCACAAACAGTAATTTCTCCGCATTGCAAGGTGCAATTCTGAAATTTTTTGCTTTTTCCTGCTCCTCTTAGCATGATAAAGAAGATTCAAAGAGAGTGAGATGCCAGCTCCTTTCATTCAGTCAGTAGCTTCAATCATTTCTGGACGTTTTTCAATGGCAAAAATCAATGAATATTGTAAATGCACAAACAGTAATTTCTCCGCATTGCAAGGTGCAATTCTGAAATTTTTTGCTTTTTCCTGCTCCTCTTAGCATGATAAAGAAGATTCAAAGAGAGTGAGATGCCAGCTCCTTTCATTCAGTCAGTAGCTTCAATCATTTCTGGACGTTTTTCAATGGCAAAAATCAATGAATATTGTAAATGCACAAACAGTAATTTCTCCGCATTGCAAGGTGCAATTCTGAAATTTTTTGCTTTTTCCTGCTCCTCTTAGCATGATAAAGAAGATTCAAAGAGAGTGAGATGCCAGCTCCTTTCATTCAGTCAGTAGCTTCAATCATTTCTGGACGTTTTTCAATGGCAAAAATCAATGAATATTGTAAATGCACAAACAGTAATTTCTCCGCATTGCAAGGTGCAATTCTGAAATTTTTTGCTTTTTCCTGCTCCTCTTAGCATGATAAAGAAGATTCAAAGAGAGTGAGATGCCAGCTCCTTTCATTCAGTCAGTAGCTTCAATCATTTCTGGTATATGAATAACATGATGTTTTTCAATAGCAAAAATCAATGAATATTTTAAATGCACAAACAGTAATTTCTCCGCATTGCAAGGTGCAATTCTGAAATTTTTTGCTTTTTCCTGCTCCTCTTAGCATGATAAAGAAGATTCAAAGAGAGTGAGATGCCAGCTCCTTTCATTCAGTCAGCAGCTTCAATCATTTCTGGACATTTTTCAATGGCAAAAATCAATGGATATTGTAAATGCACAAACAGTAATTTCTCCGCATTGCAAGGTGCAATTCTGAAATTTTTTGCTTTTTCCTGCTCCTCTTAGCATGATAAAGAATATTCAAAGAGAGTGAGATGCCAGCTCCTTTCATTCAGTCAGTAGCTTCAAACATTTCTGGTATATGAATAACATGATGTTTTTCAATGGCAAAAATCAATGAATATTGTAAAAGCACAAACAGTAATTTCTCCGCATTGCAAGGTGCAATTCTGAAATTTTTTGCTTTTTCCTGCTCCTCTTAGCATGATAAAGAAGATTCAAAGAGAGTGAGATGCCAGCTCCTTTCATTCAGTCAGTAGCTTCAATCATTTCTGGACGTTTTTCAATGGCAAAAATCAATGAATATTCTAAATGCACAAACAGTAATTTCTCCGCATTGCAAGGTGCAATTCTGAAATTTTTTGCTTTTTCCTGCTCCTCTTAGCATGATAAAGAAGATTCAAAGAGAGTGAGATGCCAGCTCCTTTCATTCAGTCAGTAGCTTCAATCATTTCTGGTATATGAATAACATGATGTTTTTCAATGGCAAAAATCAATGAATATTGTAAATGCACAAACAGTAATTTCTCCGCATTGCAAGTTGCAATTCTGAAATTTTTTGCTTTTTCCTGCTCCTCTTAGCATGATAAAGAAGATTCAAAGAGAGTGAGATGCCAGCTCCTTTCATTCAGTCAGTAGCTTCAATTATTTCTGGACGTTTTTCAATGGCAAAAATCAATGAATATTGTAAATGCACAAACAGTAATTTCTCCGCATTGCAAGGTGCAATTCTGAAATTTTTTGCTTTTTCCTGCTCCTCTTAGCATGATAAAGAAGATTCAAAGAGAGTGAGATGCCAGCTCCTTTCGTTCAGTCAGTTGCTTCAATCATTTCTGGACGTTTTTCAATGGCAAAAATCAATGAATATTGTAAATGCACAAACAGTAATTTCTCCGCATTGCAAGGTGCAATTCTGAAATTTTTTGCTTTTTCCTGCTCCTCTTAGCATGATAAAGAAGATTCAAAGAGAGTGAGATGCCAGCTCCTTTCATTCAGTCAGTAGCTTCAATCATTTCTGGACGTTTTTCAATGGCAAAAATCAATGAATATTGTAAATGCACAAACAGTAATTTCTCCGCATTGCAAGGTGCAATTCTGAAATTTTTTGCTTTTTCCTGCTCCTCTTTGCATGATAAAGAAGATTCAAAGAGAGTGAGATGCCAGCTCCTTTCATTCAGTCAGTAGCTTCAATCATTTCTGGTATATGAATAACATGATGTTTTTCAATAGCAAAAATCAATGAATATTGTAAATGCACAAACAGTAATTTCTCCGCATTGCAAGGTGCAATTCTGAAATTTTTGGCTTTTTCCTGCTCCTCTTAGCATGATAAAGAAGATTCAAAGAGAGTGAGATGCCAGCTCCTTTCATTCAGTCAGTAGCTTCAATCATTTCTGGATGTTTTTCAATGGCAAAAATCAATGAATATTGTAAATGCACAAACAGTAATTTCTCCGCATTGCAAGGTGCAATTCTGAAATTTCTTGCATTTTCCTGCTCCTCTTAGCATGATAAAGAAGATTCAAAGAGAGTGAGATGCCAGCTCCTTTCATTCAGTCAGTAGCTTCAATCATTTCTGGACGTTTTTCAATGGCAAAAATCAATGAATATTGTAAATGCACAAACAGTAATTTCTCCGCATTGCAAGGTGCAATTCTGAAATTTTTTGCTTTTTCCTGCTCCTCTTAGCATGATAAAGAAGATTCAAAGAGAGTGAGATGCCAGCTCCTTTCATTCAGTCAGTAGCTTCAAACATTTCTGGTATATGAATAACATGATGTTTTTCAATGGCAAAAATCAATGAATATTGTAAATGCACAAACAGTAATTTCTCCGCATTGCAAGGTGCAATTCTGAAATTTTTTGCTTTTTCCTGCTCCTCTTAGCATGATAAAGAAGATTCAAAGAGAGTGAGATGCCAGCTCCTTTCATTCAGTCAGTAGCTTCAATCATTTCTGGACGTTTTTCAATGGCAAAAATCAATGAATATTGTAAATGCACAAACAGTAATTTCTCCGCATTGCAAGGTGCAATTCTGAAATTTTTTGCTTTTTCCTGCTCCTCTTAGCATGATAAAGAAGATTCAAAGAGAGTGAGATGCCAGCTCCTTTCATTCAGTCAGTAGCTTCAAACATTTCTGGTATATGAATAATATGATGTTTTTCAATGGCAAAAATCAATGAATATTGTAAAAGCACAAACAGTAATTTCTCCGCATTGCAAGGTGCAATTCTGAAATTTTTTGCTTTTTCCTGCTCCTCTTAGCATGATAAAGAAGATTCAAAGAGAGTGAGATGCCAGCTCCTTTCATTCAGTCAGTAGCTTCAATCATTTCTGGACGTTTTTCAATGGCAAAAATCAATGAATATTGTAAATGCACAAACAGTAATTTCTCCGCATTGCAAGGTGCAATTCTGAAATTTCTTGCATTTTCCTGCTCCTCTTAGCATGATAAAGAAGATTCAAAGAGAGTGAGATGCCAGCTCCTTTCATTCAGTCAGTAGCTTCAATCATTTCTGGACGTTTTTCAATGGCAAAAATCAATGAATATTGTAAATGCACAAACAGTAATTTCTCCGCATTGCAAGGTGCAATTCTGAAATTTTTTGCTTTTTCCTGCTCCTCTTAGCATGATAAAGAAGATTCAAAGAGAGTGAGATGCCAGCTCCTTTCATTCAGTCAGTAGCTTCAAACATTTCTGGTATATGAATAACATGATGTTTTTCAATGGCAAAAATCAATGAATATTGTAAATGCACAAACAGTAATTTCTCCGCATTGCAAGGTGCAATTCTGAAATTTTTTGCTTTTTCCTGCTCCTCTTAGCATGATAAAGAAGATTCAAAGAGAGTGAGATGCCAGCTCCTTTCATTCAGTCAGTAGCTTCAATCATTTCTGGACGTTTTTCAATGGCAAAAATCAATGAATATTGTAAATGCACAAACAGTAATTTCTCCGCATTGCAAGGTGCAATTCTGAAATTTTTTGCTTTTTCCTGCTCCTCTTAGCATGATAAAGAAGATTCAAAGATAGTGAGATGCCAGCTCCTTTCATTCAGTCAGTAGCTTCAAACATTTCTGGTATATGAATAATATGATGTTTTTCAATGGCAAAAATCAATGAATATTGTAAAAGCACAAACAGTAATTTCTCCGCATTGCAAGGTGCAATTCTGAAATTTTTTGCTTTTTCCTGCTCCTCTTAGCATGATAAAGAAGATTCAAAGAGAGTGAGATGCCAGCTCCTTTCATTCAGTCAGTAGCTTCAATCATTTCTGGACGTTTTTCAATGGCAAAAATCAATGAATATTGTAAATGCACAAACAGTAATTTCTCCGCATTGCAAGGTGCAATTCTGAAATTTTTTGCTTTTTCCTGCTCCTCTTAGCATGATAAAGAAGATTCAAAGAGAGTGAGATGCCAGCTCCTTTCATTCAGTCAGTAGCTTCAATCATTTCTGGTATATGAATAACATGATGTTTTTCAATGGCAAAAATCAATGAATATTGTAAATGCACAAACAGTAATTTCTCCGCATTGCAAGTTGCAATTCTGAAATTTTTTGCTTTTTCCTGCTCCTCTTAGCATGATAAAGAAGATTCAAAGAGAGTGAGATGCCAGCTCCTTTCATTCAGTCAGTAGCTTCAATCATTTCTGGACGTTTTTCAATGGCAAAAATCAATGAATATTGTAAATGCACAAACAGTAATTTCTCCGCATTGCAAGGTGCAATTCTGAAATTTTTTGCTTTTTCCTGCTCCTCTTAGCATGATAAAGAAGATTCATAGAGAGTGAGATGCCAGCTCCTTTCATTCAGTCAGTAGCTTCAATCATTTCTGGACGTTTTTCAATGGCAAAAATCAATGAATATTGTAAATGCACAAACAGTAATTTCTCCGCATTGCAAGGTGCAATTCTGAAATTTTTTGCTTTTTCCTGCTCCTCTTAGCATGATAAAGAAGATTCAAAGAGAGTGAGATGCCAGCTCCTTTCATTCAGTCAGTAGCTACAAACATTTCTGGTATATGAATAACATGATGTTTTTCAATGGCAAAAATCAATGAATATTGTAAATGCACAAACAGTAATTTCTCCGCATTGCAAGGTGCAATTCTGAAATTTTTGGCTTTTTCCTGCTCCTCTTAGCATGATAAAGAAGATTCAAAGAGAGTGAGATGCCAGCTCCTTTCATTCAGTCAGTAGCTTCAATCATTTCTGGATGTTTTTCAATGGCAAAAATCAATGAATATTGTAAATGCACAAACAGTAATTTCTCCGCATTGCAAGGTGCAATTCTGAAATTTCTTGCATTTTCCTGCTCCTCTTAGCATGATAAAGAAGATTCAAAGAGAGTGAGATGCCAGCTCCTTTCATTCAGTCAGTAGCTTCAATCATTTCTGGACGTTTTTCAATGGCAAAAATCAATGAATATTGTAAATGCACAAACAGTAATTTCTCCGCATTGCAAGGTGCAATTCTGAAATTTTTTGCTTTTTCCTGCTCCTCTTAGCATGATAAAGAAGATTCAAAGAGAGTGAGAAGCCAGCTCCTTTCATTCAGTCAGTAGCTTCAAACATTTCTGGTATATGAATAACATGATGTTTTTCAATGGCAAAAATCAATGAATATTGTAAATGCACAAACAGTAATTTCTCCGCATTGCAAGGTGCAATTCTGAAATTTTTTGCTTTTTCCTGCTCCTCTTAGCATGATAAAGAAGATTCAAAGAGAGTGAGATGCCAGCTCCTTTCATTCAGTCAGTAGCTTCAATCATTTCTGGACGTTTTTCAATGGCAAAAATCAATGAATATTGTAAATGCACAAACAGTAATTTCTCCGCATTGCAAGGTGCAATTCTGAAATTTTTTGCTTTTTCCTGCTCCTCTTAGCATGATAAAGAAGATTCAAAGAGAGTGAGATGCCAGCTCCTTTCATTCAGTCAGTAGCTTCAATCATTTCTGGTATATGAATAACATGATGTTTTTCAATGGCAAAAATCAATGAATATTGTAAATGCACAAACAGTAATTTCTCCGCATTGCAAGTTGCAATTCTGAAATTTTTTGCTTTTTCCTGCTCCTCTTAGCATGATAAAGAAGATTCAAAGAGAGTGAGATGCCAGCTCCTTTCATTCAGTCAGTAGCTTCAATCATTTCTGGACGTTTTTCAATGGCAAAAATCAATGAATATTGTAAATGCACAAACAGTAATTTCTCCGCATTGCAAGGTGCAATTCTGAAATTTTTTGCTTTTTCCTGCTCCTCTTAGCATGATAAAGAAGATTCATAGAGAGTGAGATGCCAGCTCCTTTCATTCAGTCAGTAGCTTCAATCATTTCTGGACGTTTTTCAATGGCAAAAATCAATGAATATTGTAAATGCACAAACAGTAATTTCTCCGCATTGCAAGGTGCAATTCTGAAATTTTTTGCTTTTTCCTGCTCCTCTTAGCATGATAAAGAAGATTCAAAGAGAGTGAGATGCCAGCTCCTTTCATTCAGTCAGTAGCTACAAACATTTCTGGTATATGAATAACATGATGTTTTTCAATGGCAAAAATCAATGAATATTGTAAATGCACAAACAGTAATTTCTCCGCATTGCAAGGTGCAATTCTGAAATTTTTTGCTTTTTCCTGCTCCTCTTAGCATGATAAAGAAGATTCAAAGAGAGTGAGATGCCAGCTCCTTTCATTCAGTCAGTAGCTTCAATCATTTCTGGACGTTTTTCAATGGCAAAAATCAATGAATATTGTAAATGCACAAACAGTAATTTCTCCGCATTGCAAGGTGCAATTCTGAAATTTTTTGCTTTTTCCTGCTCCTCTTAGCATGATAAAGAAGATTCAAAGAGAGTGAGATGCCAGCTCCTTTCATTCAGTCAGTAGCTTCAATCATTTCTGGACGTTTTTCAATGGCAAAAATCAATGAATATTGTAAATGCACAAACAGTAATTTCTCCGCATTGCAAGGTGCAATTCTGAAATTTTTTGCTTTTTCCTGCTCCTCTTAGCATGACAAAGAAGATTCAAAGAGAGTAAGATGCCAGCTCCTTTCATTCAGTCAGTAGCTTCAATCATTTCTGGTATATGAATAACATGATGTTTTTCAATGGCAAAAATCAATGAATATTGTAAATGCACAAACAGTAATTTCTCCGCATTGCAAGGTGCAATTCTGAAATTTTTTGCTTTTTCCTGCTCCTCTTAGCATGATAAAGAAGATTCAAAGAGAGTGAGATGCCAGCTCCTTTCATTCAGTCAGTAGCTTCAATCATTTCTGGACGTTTTTCAATGGCAAAAATCAATGAATATTGTAAATGCACAAACAGTAATTTCTCCGCATTGCAAGGTGCAATTCTGAAATTTTTTGCTTTTTCCTGCTCCTCTTAGCATGATAAAGATTCAAAGAGAGTGAGATGCCAGCTCCTTTCATTCAGTCAGTAGCTTCAATCATTTCTGGACGTTTATCAATGGCAAAAATCAATGAATATTGTAAATGCACAAACAGTAATTTCTCCGCATTGCAAGGTGCAATTCTGAAATTTTTTGCTTTTTCCTGCTCCTCTTAGCATGATAAAGAAGATTCAAAGAGAGTGAGATGCCAGCTCCTTTCATTCAGTCAGTAGCTTCAAACATTTCTGGTATATGAATAATATGATGTTTTTCAATGGCAAAAATCAATGAATATTGTAAAAGCACAAACAGTAATTTCTCCGCATTGCAAGGTGCAATTCTGAAATTTTTTGCTTTTTCCTGCTCCTCTTAGCATGATAAAGAAGATTCAAAGAGAGTGAGATGCCAGCTCCTTTCATTCAGTCAGTAGCTTCAATCATTTCTGGACGTTTTTCAATGGCAAAAATCAATGAATATTGTAAATGCACAAACAGTAATTTCTCCGCATTGCAAGGTGCAATTCTGAAATTTTTTGCTTTTTCCTGCTCCTCTTAGCATGATAAAGAAGATTCAAAGAGAGTGAGATGCCAGCTCCTTTCATTCAGTCAGTAGCTTCAATCATTTCTGGTATATGAATAACATGATGTTTTTCAATGGCAAAAATCAATGAATATTGTAAATGCACAAACAGTAATTTCTCCGCATTGCAAGTTGCAATTCTGAAATTTTTTGCTTTTTCCTGCTCCTCTTAGCATGATAAAGAAGATTCAAAGAGAGTGAGATGCCAGCTCCTTTCATTCAGTCAGTAGCTTCAATCATTTCTGGACGTTTTTCAATGGCAAAAATCAATGAATATTGTAAATGCACAAACAGTAATTTCTCCGCATTGCAAGGTGCAATTCTGAAATTTTTTGCTTTTTCCTGCTCCTCTTAGCATGATAAAGAAGATTCAAAGAGAGTGAGATGCCAGCTCCTTTCATTCAGTCAGTAGCTTCAATCATTTCTGGACGTTTTTCAATGGCAAAAATCAATGAATATTGTAAATGCACAAACAGTAATTTCTCCGCATTGCAAGGTGCAATTCTGAAATTTTTTGCTTTTTCCTGCTCCTCTTAGCATGATAAAGAAGATTCAAAGAGAGTGAGATGCCAGCTCCTTTCATTCAGTCAGTAGCTTCAAACATTTCTGGTATATGAATAACATGATGTTTTTCAATGGCAAAAATCAATGAATATTGTAAAAGCACAAACAGTAATTTCTCCGCATTGCAAGGTGCAATTCTGAAATTTTTTGCTTTTTCCTGCTCCTCTTAGCATGATAAAGAAGATTCAAAGAGAGTGAGATGCCAGCTCCTTTCATTCAGTCAGTAGCTTCAATCATTTCTGGACGTTTTTCAATGGCAAAAATCAATGAATATTGTAAATGCACAAACAGTAATTTCTCCGCATTGCAAGGTGCAATTCTGAAATTTTTTGCTTTTTCCTGCTCCTCTTAGCATGATAAAGAAGATTCAAAGAGAGTGAGATGCCAGCTCCTTTCATTCAGTCAGTAGCTTCAATCATTTCTGGTATATGAATAACATGATGTTTTTCAATGGCAAAAATCAATGAATATTGTAAATGCACAAACAGTAATTTCTCCACATTGCAAGGTGCAATTCTGAAATTTTTTGCTTTTTCCTGCTCCTCTTAGCATGATAAAGAAGATTCAAAGAGAGTGAGATGACAGCTCCTTTCATTCAGTCAGTAGCTTCAATCATTTCTGGACGTTTTTTAATGGCAAAAATCAATGAATATTGTAAATGCACAAACAGTAATTTCTCCGCATTGCAAGGTGCAATTCTGAAATTTTTTGCTTTTTCCTGCTCCTCTTAGCATGATAAAGAAGATTCAAAGAGAGCGAGATGCCAGCTCCTTTCATTCAGTCAGTAGCTTCAATCATTTCTGGTATATGAATAACATGATGTTTTTCAATGGCAAAAATCAATGAATATTGTAAATGCACAAACAGTAATTTCTCCGCATTGCAAGGTGCAATTCTGAAATTTTTTGCTTTTTCCTGCTCCTCTTAGCATGATAAAGAAGATTCAAAGAGAGTGAGATGCCAGCTCCTTTCATTCAGTCAGTAGCTTCAATCATTTCTGGACGTTTTTCAATGGCAAAAATCAATGAATATTGTAAATGCACAAACAGTAATTTCTCCGCATTGCAAGGTGCAATTCTGAAATTTTTTGCTTTTTCCTGCTCCTCTTAGCATGATAAAGAAGATTCAAAGAGAGTGAGATGCCAGCTCCTTTCATTCAGTCAGTAGCTTCAAACATTTCTGGTATATGAATAACATGATGTTTTTCAATGGCAAAAATCAATGAATATTGTAAATGCACAAACAGTAATTTCTCCGCATTGCAAGGTGCAATTCTGAAATTTTTTGCTTTTTCCTGCTCCTCTTAGCATGATAAAGAAGATTCAAAGAGAGTGAGATGCCAGCTCCTTTCATTCAGTCAGTAGCTTCAAACATTTCTGGTATATGAATAACATGATGTTTTTCAATGGCAAAAATCAATGAATATTGTAAATGCACAAAGAGTAATTTCTCCGCATTGCAAGGTGCAATTCTGAAATTTTTTGCTTTTTCCTGCTCCTCTTAGCATGATAAAGAAGATTCAAAGAGAGTGAGATGCCAGCTCCTTTCATTCAGTCAGTAGCTTCAATCATTTCTGGACGTTTTTCAATGGCAAAAATCAATGAATATTGTAAATGCACAAACAGTAATTTCTCCGCATTGCAAGGTGCAATTCTGAAATTTTTTGCTTTTTCCTGCTCCTCTTAGCATGATAAAGAAGATTCAAAGAGAGTGAGATGCCAGCTCCTTTCATTCAGTCAGTAGCTTCAATCATTTCTGGACGTTTTTCAATGGCAAAAATCAATGAATATTGTAAATGCACAAACAGTAATTTCTCCGCATTGCAAGGTGCAATTCTGAAATTTTTTGCTTTTTCCTGCTCCTCTTAGCATGATAAAGAAGATTCAAAGAGAGTGAGATGCCAGCTCCTTTCATTCAGTCAGTAGCTACAAACATTTCTGGTATATGAATAACATGATGTTTTTCAATGGCAAAAATCAATGAATATTGTAAATGCACAAACAGTAATTTCTCCGCATTGCAAGGTGCAATTCTGAAATTTTTTGCTTTTTCCTTCTCCTCTTAGCATGATAAAGAAGATTCAAAGAGAGTGAGATGCCAGCTCCTTTCATTCAGTCAGTAGCTTCAATCATTTCTGGACGTTTTTCAATGGCAAAAATCAATGAATATTGTAAATGCACAAACAGTAATTTCTCCGCATTGCAAGGTGCAATTCTGAAATTTTTTGCTTTTTCCTGCTCCTCTTAGCATGATAAAGAAGATTCAAAGAGAGTGAGATGCCAGCTCCTTTCATTCAGTCAGTAGCTTCAATCATTTCTGGACGTTTTTCAATGGCAAAAATCAATGAATATTGTAAATGCACAAACAGTAATTTCTCCGCATTGCAAGGTGCAATTCTGAAATTTTTTGCTTTTTCCTGCTCCTCTTAGCATGATAAAGAAGATTCAAAGAGAGTGAGATGCCAGCTCCTTTCATTCAGTCAGTAGCTACAAACATTTCTGGTATATGAATAACATGATGTTTTTCAATGGCAAAAATCAATGAATATTGTAAATGCACAAACAGTAATTTCTCCGCATTGCAAGGTGCAATTCTGAAATTTTTTGCTTTTTCCTTCTCCTCTTAGCATGATAAAGAAGATTCAAAGAGAGTGAGATGCCAGCTCCTTTCATTCAGTCAGTAGCTTCAATCATTTCTGGACGTTTTTCAATGGCAAAAATCAATGAATATTGTAAATGCACAAACAGTAATTTCTCCGCATTGCAAGGTGCAATTCTGAAATTTTTTGCTTTTTCCTGCTCCTCTTAGCATGATAAAGAAGATTCAAAGAGAGTGAGATGCCAGCTCCTTTCATTCAGTCAGTAGCTTCAATCATTTCTGGACGTTTTTCAATGGCAAAAATCAATGAATATTGTAAATGCTCAAACAGTAATTTCTCCGCATTGCAAGGTGCAATTCTGAAATTTTTTGCTTTTTCCTGCTCCTCTTAGCATGACAAAGAAGATTCAAAGAGAGTAAGATGCCAGCTCCTTTCATTCAGTCAGTAGCTTCAATCATTTCTGGTATATGAATAACATGATGTTTTTCAATGGCAAAAATCAATGAATATTGTAAATGCACAAACAGTAATTTCTCCGCATTGCAAGGTGCAATTCTGAAATTTTTTGCTTTTTCCTGCTCCTCTTAGCATGATAAAGAAGATTCAAAGAGAGTGAGATGCCAGCTCCTTTCATTCAGTCAGTAGCTTCAATCATTTCTGGACGTTTTTCAATGGCAAAAATCAATGAATATTGTAAATGCACAAACAGTAATTTCTCCGCATTGCAAGGTGCAATTCTGAAATTTTTTGCTTTTTCCTGCTCCTCTTAGCATGATAAAGAAGATTCAAAGAGAGTGAGATGCCAGCTCCTTTCATTCAGTCAGTAGCTTCAATCATTTCTGGACGTTTTTCAATGGCAAAAATCAATGAATATTGTAAATGCACAAACAGTAATTTCTCCGCATTGCAAGGTGCAATTCTGAAATTTTTTGCTTTTTCCTGCTCCTCTTAGCATGATAAAGAAGATTCAAAGAGAGTGAGATGCCAGCTCCTTTCATTCAGTCAGTAGCTTCAAACATTTCTGGTATATGAATAACATGAAGTTTTTCAATGGCAAAAATCAATGAATATTGTAAAAGCACAAACAGTAATTTCTCCGCATTGCAAGGTGCAATTCTGAAATTTTTTGCTTTTTCCTGCTCCTCTTAGCATGATAAAGAAGATTCAAAGAGAGTGAGATGCCAGCTCCTTTCATTCAGTCAGTAGCTTCAATCATTTCTGGACGTTTTTCAATGGCAAAAATCAATGAATATTGTAAATGCACAAACAGTAATTTCTCCGCATTGCAAGGTGCAATTCTGAAATTTTTTGCTTTTTCCTGCTCCTCTTAGCATGATAAAGAAGATTCAAAGAGAGTGAGATGCCAGCTCCTTTCATTCAGTCAGTAGCTTCAATCATTTCTGGACGTTTTTCAATGGCAAAAATCAATGAATATTGTAAATGCACAAACAGTAATTTCTCCGCATTGCAAGGTGCAATTCTGAAATTTTTTGCTTTTTCCTGCTCCTCTTAGCATGATAAAGAAGATTCAAAGAGAGTGAGATGCCAGCTCCTTTCATTCAGTCAGTAGCTTCAAACATTTCTGGTATATGAATAACATGATGTTTTTCAATGGCAAAAATCAATGAATATTGTAAAAGCACAAACAGTAATTTCTCCGCATTGCAAGGTGCAATTCTGAAATTTTTTGCTTTTTCCTGCTCCTCTTAGCATGATAAAGAAGATTCAAAGAGAGTGAGATGCCAGCTCCTTTCATTCAGTCAGTAGCTTCAATCATTTCTGGACGTTTTTCAATGGCAAAAATCAATGAATATTGTAAATGCACAAACAGTAATTTCTCCGCATTGCAAGGTGCAATTCTGAAATTTTTTGCTTTTTCCTGCTCCTCTTAGCATGATAAAGAAGATTCAAAGAGAGTGAGATGCCAGCTCCTTTCATTCAGTCAGTAGCTTCAATCATTTCTGGTATATGAATAACATGATGTTTTTCAATGGCAAAAATCAATGAATATTGTAAATGCACAAACAGTAATTTCTCCACATTGCAAGGTGCAATTCTGAAATTTTTTGCTTTTTCCTGCTCCTCTTAGCATGATAAAGAAGATTCAAAGAGAGTGAGATGCCAGCTCCTTTCATTCAGTCAGTAGCTTCAATCATTTCTGGACGTTTTTCAATGGCAAAAATCAATGAATATTGTAAATGCACAAACAGTAATTTCTCCGCATTGCAAGGTGCAATTCTGAAATTTTTTGCTTTTTCCTGCTCCTCTTAGCATGATAAAGAAGATTCAAAGAGAGCGAGATGCCAGCTCCTTTCATTCAGTCAGTAGATTCAATCATTTCTGGTATATGAATAACATGATGTTTTTCAATGGCAAAAATCAATGAATATTGTAAATGCACAAACAGTAATTTCTCCGCATTGCAAGGTGCAATTCTGAAATTTTTTGCTTTTTCCTGCTCCTCTTAGCATGATAAAGAAGATTCAAAGAGAGTGAGATGCCAGCTCCTTTCATTCAGTCAGTAGCTTCAATCATTTCTGGACGTTTTTCAATGGCAAAAATCAATGAATATTGTAAATGCACAAACAGTAATTTCTCCGCATTGCAAGGTGCAATTCTGAAATTTTTTGCTTTTTCCTGCTCCTCTTAGCATGATAAAGAAGATTCAAAGAGAGTGAGATGCCAGCTCCTTTCATTCAGTCAGTAGCTTCAAACATTTCTGGTATATGAATAACATGATGTTTTTCAATGGCAAAAATCAATGAATATTGTAAATGCACAAACAGTAATTTCTCCGCATTGCAAGGTGCAATTCTGAAATTTTTTGCTTTTTCCTGCTCCTCTTAGCATGATAAAGAAGATTCAAAGAGAGTGAGATGCCAGCTCCTTTCATTCAGTCAGTAGCTTCAATCATTTCTGGACGTTTTTCAATGGCAAAAATCAATGAATATTGTAAATGCACAAACAGTAATTTCTCCGCATTGCAAGGTGCAATTCTGAAATTTTTTGCTTTTTCCTGCTCCTCTTAGCATGATAAAGAAGATTCAAAGAGAGTGAGATGCCAGCTCCTTTCATTCAGTCAGTAGCTTCAAACATTTCTGGTATATGAATAACATGATGTTTTTCAATGGCAAAAATCAATGAATATTGTAAAAGCACAAACAGTAATTTCTCCGCATTGCAAGGTGCAATTCTGAAATTTTTTGCTTTTTCCTGCTCCTCTTAGCATGATAAAGAAGATTCAAAGAGAGTGAGATGCCAGCTCCTTTCATTCAGTCAGTAGCTTCAATCATTTCTGGACGTTTTTCAATGGCAAAAATCAATGAATATTGTAAATGCACAAACAGTAATTTCTCCGCATTGCAAGGTGCAATTCTGAAATTTTTTGCTTTTTCCTGCTCCTCTTAGCATGATAAAGAAGATTCAAAGAGAGTGAGATGCCAGCTCCTTTCATTCAGTCAGTAGCTTCAATCATTTCTGGTATATGAATAACATGATGTTTTTCAATGGCAAAAATCAATGAATATTGTAAATGCACAAACAGTAATTTCTCCACATTGCAAGGTGCAATTCTGAAATTTTTTGCTTTTTCCTGCTCCTCTTAGCATGATAAAGAAGATTCAAAGAGAGTGAGATGCCAGCTCCTTTCATTCAGTCAGTAGCTTCAATCATTTCTGGACGTTTTTCAATGGCAAAAATCAATGAATATTGTAAATGCACAAACAGTAATTTCTCCGCATTGCAAGGTGCAATTCTGAAATTTTTTGCTTTTTCCTGCTCCTCTTAGCATGATAAAGAAGATTCAAAGAGAGCGAGATGCCAGCTCCTTTCATTCAGTCAGTAGCTTCAATCATTTCTGGTATATGAATAACATGATGTTTTTCAATGGCAAAAATCAATGAATATTGTAAATGCACAAACAGTAATTTCTCCGCATTGCAAGGTGCAATTCTGAAATTTTTTGCTTTTTCCTGCTCCTCTTAGCATGATAAAGAAGATTCAAAGAGAGTGAGATGCCAGCTCCTTTCATTCAGTCAGTAGCTTCAATCATTTCTGGACGTTTTTCAATGGCAAAAATCAATGAATATTGTAAATGCACAAACAGTAATTTCTCCGCATTGCAAGGTGCAATTCTGAAATTTTTTGCTTTTTCCTGCTCCTCTTAGCATGATAAAGAAGATTCAAAGAGAGTGAGATGCCAGCTCCTTTCATTCAGTCAGTAGCTTCAAACATTTCTGGTATATGAATAACATGATGTTTTTCAATGGCAAAAATCAATGAATATTGTAAATGCACAAACAGTAATTTCTCCGCATTGCAAGGTGCAATTCTGAAATTTTTTGCTTTTTCCTGCTCCTCTTAGCATGATAAAGAAGATTCAAAGAGAGTGAGATGCCAGCTCCTTTCATTCAGTCAGTAGCTTCAATCATTTCTGGACGTTTTTCAATGGCAAAAATCAATGAATATTGTAAATGCACAAACAGTAATTTCTCCGCATTGCAAGGTGCAATTCTGAAATTTTTTGCTTTTTCCTGCTCCTCTTAGCATGATAAAGAAGATTCAAAGAGAGTGAGATGCCAGCTCCTTTCATTCAGTCAGTAGCTTCAATCATTTCTGGACATTTTTCAATGGCAAAAATCAATGAATATTGTAAATGCACAAACAGTAATTTCTCCGCATTGCAAGGTGCAATTCTGAAATTTTTTGCTTTTTCCTGCTCCTCTTAGCATGATAAAGAAGATTCAAAGAGAGTGAGATGCCAGCTCCTTTCATTCAGTCAGTAGCTTCAATCATTTCTGGTATATGAATAACATGATGTTTTTCAATAGCAAAAATCAATGAATATTTTAAATGCACAAACAGTAATTTCTCCGCATTGCAAGGTGCAATTCTGAAA
Source organism: Phyllobates terribilis (assembly GCF_046119375.1). NCBI lineage: Eukaryota > Metazoa > Chordata > Amphibia > Anura > Dendrobatidae > Phyllobates > Phyllobates terribilis. The sequence continues at coordinate 57,183 of NW_027365402.1, forward strand.
TTTTTTGCTTTTTCCTGCTCCTCTTAGCATGATAAAGAAGATTCAAAGAGAGTGAGATGCCAGCTCCTTTCATTCAGTCAGCAGCTTCAATCATTTCTGGACATTTTTCAATGGCAAAAATCAATGAATATTGTAAATGCACAAACAGTAAATTCTCCGCATTGCAAGGTGCAATTCTGAAATTTTTTGCTTTTTCCTGCTCCTCTTAGCATGATAAAGAAGATTCAAAGAGAGTGAGATGCCAGCTCCTTTCATTCAGTCAGTAGCTTCAAACATTTCTGGTATATGAATAACATGATGTTTTTCAATGGCAAAAATCAATGAATATTGTAAAAGCACAAACAGTAATTTCTCCGCATTGCAAGGTGCAATTCTGAAATTTTTTGCTTTTTCCTGCTCCTCTTAGCATGATAAAGAAGATTCAAAGAGAGTGAGATGCCAGCTCCTTTCATTCAGTCAGTAGCTTCAATCATTTCTGGACGTTTTTCAATGGCAAAAATCAATGAATATTGTAAAAGCACAAACAGTAATTTCTCCGCATTGCAAGGTGCAATTCTGAAATTTTTTGCTTTTTCCTGCTCCTCTTAGCATGATAAAGAAGATTCAAAGAGAGTGAGATGCCAGCTCCTTTCATTCAGTCAGTAGCTTCAATCATTTCTGGTATATGAATAACATGATGTTTTTCAATGGCAAAAATCAATGAATATTGTAAATGCACAAACAGTAATTTCTCCGCATTGCAAGTTGCAATTCTGAAATTTTTTGCTTTTTCCTGCTCCTCTTAGCATGATAAAGAAGATTCAAAGAGAGTGAGATGCCAGCTCCTTTCATTCAGTCAGTCGCTTCAATTATTTCTGGACGTTTTTCAATGGCAAAAATCAATGAATATTGTAAATGCACAAACAGTAATTTCTCCGCATTGCAAGGTGCAATTCTGAAATTTTTTGCTTTTTCCTGCTCCTCTTAGCATGATAAAGAAGATTCAAAGAGAGTGAGATGCCAGCTCCTTTCATTCAGTCAGTTGCTTCAATCATTTCTGGACGTTTTTCAATGGCAAAAATCAATGAATATTGTAAATGCACAAACAGTAATTTCTCCGCATTGCAAGGTGCAATTCTGAAATTTTTTGCTTTTTCCTGCTCCTCTTAGCATGATAAAGAAGATTCAAAGAGAGTGAGATGCCAGCTCCTTTCATTCAGTCAGTAGCTTCAATCATTTCTGGACGTTTTTCAATGGCAAAAATCAATGAATATTGTAAATGCACAAACAGTAATTTCTCCGCATTGCAAGATGCAATTCTGAAATTTTTTGCTTTTTCCTGCTCCTCTTTGCATGATAAAGAAGATTCAAAGAGAGTGAGATGCCAGCTCCTTTCATTCAGTCAGTAGCTTCAATCATTTCTGGTATATGAATAACATGATGTTTTTCAATGGCAAAAATCAATGAATATTGTAAATGCACAAACAGTAATTTCTCCGCATTGCAAGGTGCAATTCTGAAATTTTTGGCTTTTTCCTGCTCCTCTTAGCATGATAAAGAAGATTCAAAGAGAGTGAGATGCCAGCTCCTTTCATTCAGTCAGTAGCTTCAATCATTTCTGGATGTTTTTCAATGGCAAAAATCAATGAATATTGTAAATGCACAAACAGTAATTTCTCCGCATTGCAAGGTGCAATTCTGAAATTTCTTGCATTTTCCTGCTCCTCTTAGCATGATAAAGAAGATTCAAAGAGAGTGAGATGCCAGCTCCTTTCATTCAGTCAGTATCTTCAATCATTTCTGGACGTTTTTCAATGGCAAAAATCAATGAATATTGTAAATGCACAAACAGTAATTTCTCCGCATTGCAAGGTGCAATTCTGAAATTTTTTGCTTTTTCCTGCTCCTCTTAGCATGATAAAGAAGATTCAAAGAGAGTGAGATGCCAGCTCCTTTCATTCAGTCAGTAGCTTCAAACATTTCTGGTATATGAATAACATGATGTTTTTCAATGGCAAAAATCAATGAATATTGTAAATGCACAAACAGTAATTTCTCCGCATTGCAAGGTGCAATTCTGAAATTTTTTGCTTTTTCCTGCTCCTCTTAGCATGATAAAGAAGATTCAAAGAGAGTGAGATGCCAGCTCCTTTCATTCAGTCAGTAGCTTCAATCATTTCTGGACGTTTTTCAATGGCAAAAATCAATGAATATTGTAAATGCACAAACAGTAATTTCTCCGCATTGCAAGGTGCAATTCTGAAATTTTTTGCTTTTTCCTGCTCCTCTTAGCATGATAAAGAAGATTCAAAGAGAGTGAGATGCCAGCTTCTTTCATTCAGTCAGTAGCTTCAAACATTTCTGGGATATGAATAACATGATGTTTTTCAATGGCAAAAATTAATGAATATTGTAAATGCACAAACAGTAATTTCTCCGCATTGCAAGGTGCAATTCTGAAATTTTTTGCTTTTTCCTGCTCTCTTAGCATGATGAGGAAGATTCAAAGAGAGTGAGATGCCAGCTCCTTTCATTCAGTCAGTAGCTTCAATCATTTCTGGACGTTTTTCAATGGCAAAAATCAATGAATATTGTAAATGCACAAACAGTAATTTCTCCGCATTGCAAGGTGCAATTCTGAAATTTTTTGCTTTTTCCTGCTCCTCTTAGCATGATAAAGAAGATTCAAAGAGAGTGAGATGCCAGCTCCTTTCATTCAGTCAGTAGCTTCAATCATTTCTGGACGTTTTTCAATGGCAAAAATCAATGAATATTGTAAATTTACAAACAGTAATTTCTCCGCATTGCAAGGTGCAATTCTGAAATTTTTTGCTTTTTCCTGCTCCTCTTAGCATGATAAAGAAGATTCAAAGAGAGTGAGATGCCAGCTCCTTTCATTCAGTCAGTAGCTTCAATCATTTCTGGTATATGAATAACATGATGTTTTTCAATGGCAAAAATCAATGAATATTGTAAATGCACAAACAGTAATTTCTCCGCATTGCAAGTTGCAATTCTGAAATTTTTTGCTTTTTCCTGCTCCTCTTAGCATGATAAAGAAGATTCAAAGAGAGTGAGATGCCAGCTCCTTTCATTCAGTCAGTAGCTTCAATCATTTCTGGACGTTTTTCAATGGCAAAAATCAATGAATATTGTAAATGCACAAACAGTAATTTCTCCGCATTGCAAGGTGCAATTCTGAAATTTTTTGCTTTTTCCTGCTCCTCTTAGCATGATAAAGAAGATTCAAAGAGAGTGAGATGCCAGCTCCTTTCATTCAGTCAGTAGCTTCAATCATTTCTGGACGTTTTTCAATGGCAAAAATCAATGAATATTGTAAATGCACAAACAGTAATTTCTCCGCATTGCAAGGTGCAATTCTGAAATTTTTTGCTTTTTCCTGCTCCTCTTAGCATGATAAAGAAGATTCAAAGAGAGTGAGATGCCAGCTCCTTTCATTCAGTCAGTAGCTTCAAACATTTCTGGTATATGAATAACATGATGTTTTTCAATGGCAAAAATCAATGAATATTGTAAAAGCACAAACAGTAATTTCTCCGCATTGCAAGGTGCAATTCTGAAATTTTTTGCTTTTTCCTGCTCCTCTTAGCATGATAAAGAAGATTCAAAGAGAGTGAGATGCCAGCTCCTTTCATTCAGTCAGTAGCTTCAATCATTTCTGGACGTTTTTCAATGGCAAAAATCAATGAATATTGTAAATGCACAAACAGTAATTTCTCCGCATTGCAAGGTGCAATTCTGAAATTTTTTGCTTTTTCCTGCTCCTCTTAGCATGATAAAGAAGATTCAAAGAGAGTGAGATGCCAGCTCCTTTCATTCAGTCAGTAGCTTCAATCATTTCTGGTATATGAATAACATGATGTTTTTCAAAGGCAAAAATCAATGAATATTGTAAATGCACAAACAGTAATTTCTCCACATTGCAAGGTGCAATTCTGAAATTTTTTGCTTTTTCCTGCTCCTCTTAGCATGATAAAGAAGATTCAAAGAGAGTGAGATGCCAGCTCCTTTCATTCAGTCAGTAGCTTCAATCTCTTCTGGACGTTTTTCAATGGCAAAAATCAATGAATATTGTAAATGCACAAACAGTAATTTCTCCGCATTGCAAGGTGCAATTCTGAAATTTTTTGCTTTTTCCTGCTCCTCTTAGCATGATAAAGAAGATTCAAAGAGAGCGAGATGCCAGCTCCTTTCATTCAGTCAGTAGCTTCAATCATTTCTGGTATATGAATAACATGATGTTTTTCAATGGCAAAAATCAATGAATATTGTAAATGCACAAACAGTAATTTCTCCGCATTGCAAGGTGCAATTCTGAAATTTTTTGCTTTTTCCTGCTCCTCTTAGCATGATAAAGAAGATTCAAAGAGAGTGAGATGCCAGCTCCTTTCATTCAGTCAGTAGCTTCAATCATTTCTGGACGTTTTTCAATGGCAAAAATCAATGAATATTGTAAATGCACAAACAGTAATTTCTCCGCATTGCAAGGTGCAATTCTGAAATTTTTTGCTTTTTCCTGCTCCTCTTAGCATGATAAAGAAGATTCAAAGAGAGTGAGATGCCAGCTCCTTTCATTCAGTCAGTAGCTTCAAACATTTCTGGTATATGAATAACATGATGTTTTTCAATGGCAAAAATCAATGAATATTGTAAATGCACAAACAGTAATTTCTCCGCATTGCAAGGTGCAATTCTGAAATTTTTTGCTTTTTCCTGCTCCTCTTAGCATGATAAAGAAGATTCAAAGAGAGTGAGATGCCAGCTCCTTTCATTCAGTCAGTAGCTTCAATCATTTCTGGACGTTTTTCAATGGCAAAAATCAATGAATATTGTAAATGCACAAACAGTAATTTCTCCGCATTGCAAGGTGCAATTCTGAAATTTTTTGCTTTTTCCTGCTCCTCTTAGCATGATAAAGAAGATTCAAAGAGAGTGAGATGCCAGCTCCTTTCATTCAGTCAGTAGCTTCAATCATTTCTGGACGTTTTTCAATGGCAAAAATCAATGAATATTGTAAATGCACAAACAGTAATTTCTCCGCATTGCAAGGTGCAATTCTGAAATTTTTTGCTTTTTCCTGCTCCTCTTAGCATGATAAAGAAGATTCAAAGAGAGTGAGATGCCAGCTCCTTTCATTCAGTCAGTAGCTTCAATCATTTCTGGTATATGAATAACATGATGTTTTTCAATGGCAAAAATCAATGAATATTGTAAATGCACAAACAGTAATTTCTCCGCATTGCAAGGTGCAATTCTGAAATTTTTTGCTTTTTCCTGCTCCTCTTAGCATGATAAAGAAGATTCAAAGAGAGTGAGATGCCAGCTCCTTTCATTCAGTCAGCAGCTTCAATCATTTCTGGACATTTTTCAATGGCAAAAATCAATGAATATTGTAAATGCACAAACAGTAATTTCTCCGCATTGCAAGGTGCAATTATGAAATGTTTTGCTTTTTCCTGCTCCTCTTAGCATGATAAAGAAGATTCAAAGAGAGTGAGATGCCAGCTCCTTTCATTCAGTCAGTAGCTTCAAACATTTCTGGTATATGAATAACATGATGTGTTTCAATGGCAAAAATCAATGAATATTGTAAAAGCACAAACAGTAATTTCTCCGCATTGCAAGGTGCAATTCTGAAATTTTTTGCTTTTTCCTGCTCCTCTTAGCATGATAAAGAAGATTCAAAGAGAGTGAGATGCCAGCTCCTTTCATTCAGTCAGTAGCTTCAATTATTTCTGGACGTTTTTCAATGGCAAAAATCAATGAATATTGTAAATGCACAAACAGTAATTTCTCCGCATTGCAAGGTGCAATTCTGAAATTTTTTGCTTTTTCCTGCTCCTCTTAGCATGATAAAGAAGATTCAAGGAGAGTGAGATGCCAGCTCCTTTCATTCAGTCAGTTGCTTCAATCATTTCTGGACGTTTTTCAATGGCAAAAATCAGTGAATATTGTAAATGCACAAACAGTAATTTCTCCGCATTGCAAGGTGCAATTCTGAAATTTTTTGCTTTTTCCTGCTCCTCTTAGCATGATAAAGAAGATTCAAAGAGAGTGAGATGCCAGCTCCTTTCATTCAGTCAGTAGCTTCAATCATTTCTGGACGTTTTTCAATGACAAAAATCAATGAATATTGTAAATGCACAAACAGTAATTTCTCCGCATTGCAAGGTGCAATTCTGAAATTTTTTGCTTTTTCCTGCTCCTCTTTGCATGATAAAGAAGATTCAAAGAGAGTGAGATGCCAGCTCCTTTCATTCAGTCAGTAGCTTCAATCATTTCTGGTATATGAATAACATGATGTTTTTCAATGGCAAAAATCAATGAATATTGTAAATGCACAAACAGTAATTTCTCCGCATTGCAAGGTGCAATTCTGAAATTTTTGGCTTTTTCCTGCTCCTCTTAGCATGATAAAGAAGATTCAAAGAGAGTGAGATGCCAGCTCCTTTCATTCAGTCAGTAGCTTCAATCATTTCTGGATGTTTTTCAATGGCAAAAATCAATGAATATTGTAAATGCACAAACAGTAATTTCTCCGCATTGCAAGGTGCAATTCTGAAATTTCTTGCATTTTCCTGCTCCTCTTAGCATGATAAAGAAGATTCAAAGAGAGTGAGATGCCAGCTCCTTTCATTCAGTCAGTAGCTTCAATCATTTCTGGACGTTTTTCAATGGCAAAAATCAATGAATATTGTAAATGCACAAACAGTAATTTCTCCGCATTGCAAGGTGCAATTCTGAAATTTTTTGCTTTTTCCTGCTCCTCTTAGCATGATAAAGAAGATTCAAAGAGAGTGCGATGCCAGCTCCTTTCATTCAGTCAGTAGCTTCAAACATTTCTGGTATATGAATAACATGATGTTTTTCAATGGCAAAAATCAATGAATATTGTAAATGCACAAACAGTAATTTCTCCGCATTGCAAGGTGCAATTCTGAAATTTTTTGCTTTTTCCTGCTCCTCTTAGCATGATAAAGAAGATTCAAAGAGAGTGAGATGCCAGCTCCTTTCATTCAGTCAGTAGCTTCAATCATTTCTGGTATATGAATAACATGATGTTTTTCAATGGCAAAAATCAATGAATATTGTAAATGCACAAACAGTAATTTCTCCGCATTGCAAGTTGCAATTCTGAAATTTTTTGCTTTTTCCTGCTCCTCTTAGCATGATAAAGAAGATTCAAAGAGAGTGAGATGCCAGCTCCTTTCATTCAGTCAGTAGCTTCAATCATTTCTGGACGTTTTTCAATGGCAAAAATCAATGAATATTGTAAATGCACAAACAGTAATTTCTCCGCATTGCAAGGTGCAATTCTGAAATTTTTTGCTTTTTCCTGCTCCTCTTAGCATGATAAAGAAGATTCAAAGAGAGTGAGATGCCAGCTCCTTTCATTCAGTCAGTAGCTTCAATCATTTCTGGACGTTTTTCAATGGCAAAAATCAATGAATATTGTAAATGCACAAACAGTAATTTCTCCGCATTGCAAGGTGCAATTCTGAAATTTTTTGCTTTTTCCTGCTCCTCTTAGCATGATAAAGAAGATTCAAAGAGAGTGAGATGCCAGCTCCTTTCATTCAGTCAGTAGCTTCAAACATTTCTGGTATATGAATAACATGATGTTTTTCAATGGCAAAAATCAATGAATATTGTAAAAGCACAAACAGTAATTTCTCCGCATTGCAAGGTGCAATTCTGAAATTTTTTGCTTTTTCCTGCTCCTCTTAGCATGATAAAGAAGATTCAAAGAGAGTGAGATGCCAGCTCCTTTCATTCAGTCAGTAGCTTCAATCATTTCTGGACGTTTTTCAATGGCAAAAATCAATGAATATTGTAAATGCACAAACAGTAATTTCTCCGCATTGCAAGGTGCAATTCTGAAATTTTTTGCTTTTTCCTGCTCCTCTTAGCATGATAAAGAAGATTCAAAGAGAGTGAGATGCCAGCTCCTTTCATTCAGTCAGTAGCTTCAATCATTTCTGGTATATGAATAACATGATGTTTTTCAATGGCAAAAATCAATGAATATTGTAAATGCACAAACAGTAATTTCTCCACATTGCAAGGTGCAATTCTGAAATTTTTTGCTTTTTCCTGCTCCTCTTAGCATGATAAAGAAGATTCAAAGAGAGTGAGATGCCAGCTCCTTTCATTCAGTCAGTAGCTTCAATCATTTCTGGACGTTTTTCAATGGCAAAAATCAATGAATATTGTAAATGCACAAACAGTAATTTCTCCGCATTGCAAGGTGCAATTCTGAAATTTTTTGCTTTTTCCTGCTCCTCTTAGCATGATAAAGAAGATTCAAAGAGAGCGAGATGCCAGCTCCTTTCATTCAGTCAGTAGCTTCAATCATTTCTGGTATATGAATAACATGATGTTTTTCAATGGCAAAAATCAATGAATATTGTAAATGCACAAACAGTAATTTCTCCGCATTGCAAGGTGCAATTCTGAAATTTCTTGCATTTTCCTGCTCCTCTTAGCATGATAAAGAAGATTCAAAGAGAGTGAGATGCCAGCTCCTTTCATTCAGTCAGTAGCTTCAATCATTTCTGGACGTTTTTCAATGGCAAAAATCAATGAATATTGTAAATGCACAAACAGAAATTTCTCCGCATTGCAAGGTGCAATTCTGAAATTTTTTGCTTTTTCCTGCTCCTCTTAGCATGATAAAGAAGATTCAAAGAGAGTGCGATGCCAGCTCCTTTCATTCAGTCAGTAGCTTCAAACATTTCTGGTATATGAATAACATGATGTTTTTCAATGGCAAAAATCAATGAATATTGTAAATGCACAAACAGTAATTTCTCCGCATTGCAAGGTGCAATTCTGAAATTTTTTGCTTTTTCCTGCTCCTCTTAGCATGATAAAGAAGATTCAAAGAGAGTGAGATGCCAGCTCCTTTCATTCAGTCAGTAGCTTCAATCATTTCTGGTATATGAATAACATGATGTTTTTCAATGGCAAAAATCAATGAATATTGTAAATGCACAAACAGTAATTTCTCCGCATTGCAAGTTGCAATTCTGAAATTTTTTGCTTTTTCCTGCTCCTCTTAGCATGATAAAGAAGATTCAAAGAGAGTGAGATGCCAGCTCCTTTCATTCAGTCAGTAGCTTCAATCATTTCTGGACGTTTTTCATTGGCAAAAATCAATGAATATTGTAAATGCACAAACAGTAATTTCTCCGCATTGCAAGGTGCAATTCTGAAATTTTTTGCTTTTTCCTGCTCCTCTTAGCATGATAAAGAAGATTCAAAGAGAGTGAGATGCCAGCTCCTTTCATTCAGTCAGTAGCTTCAATCATTTCTGGACGTTTTTCAATGGCAAAAATCAATGAATATTGTAAATGCACAAACAGTAATTTCTCCGCATTGCAAGGTGCAATTCTGAAATTTTTTGCTTTTTCCTGCTCCTCTTAGCATGATAAAGAAGATTCAAAGAGAGTGAGATGCCAGCTCCTTTCATTCAGTCAGTAGCTTCAAACATTTCTGGTATATGAATAACATGATGTTTTTCAATGGCAAAAATCAATGAATATTGTAAAAGCACAAACAGTAATTTCTCCGCATTGCAAGGTGCAATTCTGAAATTTTTTGCTTTTTCCTGCTCCTCTTAGCATGATAAAGAAGATTCAAAGAGAGTGAGATGCCAGCTCCTTTCATTCAGTCAGTAGCTTCAATCATTTCTGGACGTTTTTCAATGGCAAAAATCAATGAATATTGTAAATGCACAAACAGTAATTTCTCCGCATTGCAAGGTGCAATTCTGAAATTTTTTGCTTTTTCCTGCTCCTCTTAGCATGATAAAGAAGATTCAAAGAGAGTGAGATGCCAGCTCCTTTCATTCAGTCAGTAGCTTCAATCATTTCTGGTATATGAATAACATGATGTTTTTCAATGGCAAAAATCAATGAATATTGTAAATGCACAAACAGTAATTTCTCCACATTGCAAGGTGCAATTCTGAAATTTTTTGCTTTTTCCTGCTCCTCTTAGCATGATAAAGAAGATTCAAAGAGAGTGAGATGCCAGCTCCTTTCATTCAGTCAGTAGCTTCAATCATTTCTGGACGTTTTTCAATGGCAAAAATCAATGAATATTGTAAATGCACAAACAGTAATTTCTCCGCATTGCAAGGTGCAATTCTGAAATTTTTTGCTTTTTCCTGCTCCTCTTAGCATGATAAAGAAGATTCAAAGAGAGCGAGATGCCAGCTCCTTTCATTCAGTCAGTAGCTTCAATCATTTCTGGTATATGAATAACATGATGTTTTTCAATGGCAAAAATCAATGAATATTGTAAATGCACAAACAGTAATTTCTCCGCATTGCAAGGTGCAATTCTGAAATTTTTTGCTTTTTCCTGCTCCTCTTAGCATGATAAAGAAGATTCAAAGAGAGTGAGATGCCAGCTCCTTTCATTCAGTCAGTAGCTTCAATCATTTCTGGACGTTTTTCAATGGCAAAAATCAATGAATATTGTAAATGCACAAACAGTAATTTCTCCGCATTGCAAGGTGCAATTCTGAAATTTTTTGCTTTTTCCTGCTCCTCTTAGCATGATAAAGAAGATTCAAAGAGAGTGAGATGCCAGCTCCTTTCATTCAGTCAGTAGCTTCAAACATTTCTGGTATATGAATAACATGATGTTTTTCAATGGCAAAAATCAATGATTATTGTAAATGCACAAACAGTAATTTCTCCGCATTGCAAGGTGCAATTCTGAAATTTTTTGCTTTTTCCTGCTCCTCTTAGCATGATAAAGAAGATTCAAAGAGAGTGAGATGCCAGCTCCTTTCATTCAGTCAGTAGCTTCAATCATTTCTGGACGTTTTTCAATGGCAAAAATCAATGAATATTGTAAATGCACAAACAGTAATTTCTCCGCATTGCAAGGTGCAATTCTGAAATTTTTTGCTTTTTCCTGCTCCTCTTAGCATGATAAAGAAGATTCAAAGAGAGTGAGATGCCAGCTCCTTTCATTCAGTCAGTAGCTTCAATCATTTCTGGACGTTTTTCAATGGCAAAAATCAATGAATATTGTAAATGCACAAACAGTAATTTCTCCGCATTGCAAGGTGCAATTCTGAAATTTTTTGCTTTTTCCTGCTCCTCTTAGCATGATAAAGAAGATTCAAAGAGAGTGAGATGCCAGCTCCTTTCATTCAGTCAGTAGCTTCAATCATTTCTGGTATATGAATAACATGATGTTTTTCAATGGCAAAAATCAATGAATATTGTAAATGCACAAACAGTAATTTCTCCGCATTGCAAGGTGCAATTCTGAAATTTTTTGCTTTTTCCTGCTCCTCTTAGCATGATAAAGAAGATTCAAAGAGAGTGAGATGCCAGCTCCTTTCATTCAGTCAGCAGCTTCAATCATTTCTGGACATTTTTCAATGGCAAAAATCAATGAATATTGTAAATGCACAAACAGTAATTTCTCCGCATTGCAAGGTGCAATTCTGAAATTTTTTGCTTTTTCCTGCTCCTCTTAGCATGATAAAGAAGATTCAAAGAGAGTGAGATGCCAGCTCCTTTCATTCAGTCAGTAGCTTCAAACATTTCTGGTATATGAATAACATGATGTTTTTCAATGGCAAAAATCAATGAATATTGTAAAAGCACAAACAGTAATTTCTCCGCATTGCAAGGTGCAATTCTGAAATTTTTTGCTTTTTCCTGCTCCTCTTAGCATGATAAAGAAGATTCAAAGAGAGTGAGATGCCAGCTCCTTTCATTCAGTCAGTAGCTTCAATCATTTCTGGACGTTTTTCAATGGCAAAAATCAATGAATATTGTAAATGCACAAACAGTAATTTCTCCGCATTGCAAGGTGCAATTCTGAAATTTTTTGCTTTTTCCTGCTCCTCTTAGCATGATAAAGAAGATTCAAAGAGAGTGAGATGCCAGCTCCTTTCATTCAGTCAGTAGCTTCAATCATTTCTGGTATATGAATAACATGATGTTTTTCAATGGCAAAAATCAATGAATATTGTAAATGCACAAACAGTAATTTCTCCGCATTGCAAGTTGCAATTCTGAAATTTTTTGCTTTTTCCTGCTCCTCTTAGCATGATAAAGAAGATTCAAAGAGAGTGAGATGCCAGCTCCTTTCATTCAGTCAGTAGCTTCAATTATTTCTGGACGTTTTTCAATGGCAAAAATCAATGAATATTGTAAATGCACAAACAGTAATTTCTCCGCATTGCAAGGTGCAATTCTGAAATTTTTTGCTTTTTCCTGCTCCTCTTAGCATGATAAAGAAGATTCAAAGAGAGTGAGATGCCAGCTCCTTTCATTCAGTCAGTTGCTTCAATCATTTCTGGACGTTTTTCAATGGCAAAAATCAATGAATATTGTAAATGCACAAACAGTAATTTCTCCGCATTGCAAGGTGCAATTCTGAAATTTTTTGCTTTTTCCTGCTCCTCTTGGCATGATAAAGAAGATTCAAAGAGAGTGAGATGCCAGCTCCTTTCATTCAGTCAGTAGCTTCAATCATTTCTGGACGTTTTTCAATGGCAAAAATCAATGAATATTGTAAATGCACAAACAGTAATTTCTCCGCATTGCAAGGTGCAATTCTGAAATTTTTTGCTTTTTCCTGCTCCTCTTTGCATGATAAAGAAGATTCAAAGAGAGTGAGATGCCAGCTCCTTTCATTCAGTCAGTAGCTTCAATCATTTCTGGACGTTTTTCAATGGCAAAAATCAATGAATATTGTAAATGCACAAACAGTAATTTCTCCGCATTGCAAGGTGCAATTCTGAAAATTTTTGCTTTTTCCTGCTCCTCTTAGCATGATAAAGAAGATTCAAAGAGAGTGAGATGCCAGCTCCTTTCATTCAGTCAGTAGCTTCAATCATTTCTGGTATATGAATAACATGATGTTTTTCAATGGCAAAAATCAATGAATATTGTAAATGCACAAACAGTAATTTCTCCGCATTGCAAGTTGCAATTCTGAAATTTTTTGCTTTTTCCTGCTCCTCTTAGCATGATAAAGAAGATTCAAAGAGAGTGAGATTCCAGCTCCTTTCATTCAGTCAGTAGCTTCAATCATTTCTGGACGTTTTTCAATGGCAAAAATCAATGAATATTGTAAATGCACAAACAGTAATTTCTCCGCATTGCAAGGTGCAATTCTGAAATTTTTTGCTTTTTCCTGCTCCTCTTAGCATGATAAAGAAGATTCAAAGAGAGTGAGATGCCAGCTCCTTTCATTCAGTCAGTAGCTTCAATCATTTCTGGACGTTTTTCAATGGCAAAAATCAATGAATATTGTAAATGCACAAACAGTAATTTCTCCGCATTGCAAGATGCAATTCTGAAATTTTTTGCTTTTTCCTGCTCCTCTTAGCATGATAAAAAAGATTCAAAGAGAGTGAGATGCCAGCTCCTTTCATTCAGTCAGTAGCTTCAATCATTTCTGGACGTTTTTCAATGGCAAAAATCAATGAATATTGTAAATGCACAAACAGTAATTTCTCCGCATTGCAAGGTGCAATTCTGAAATTTTTTGCTTTTTCCTGCTCCTCTTAGCATGATAAAGAAGATTCAAAGAGAGTGAGATGCCAGCTCCTTTCATTCAGTCAGTAGCTTCAATCATTTCTGGTATATGAATAACATGATGTTTTTCAATGGCAAAAATCAATGAATATTGTAAATGCACAAACAGTAATTTCTCCGCATTGCAAGGTGCAATTCTGAAATTTTTTGCTTTTTCCTGCTCCTCTTAGCATGATAAAGAAGATTCAAAGAGAGTGAGATGCCAGCTCCTTTCATTCAGTCAGTAGCTTCAATCATTTCTGGACGTTTTTCAATGGCAAAAATCAATGAATATTGTAAATGCACAAACAGTAATTTCTCCGCATTGCAAGGTGCAATTCTGAAATTTTTTGCTTTTTCCTGCTCCTCTTAGCATGATAAAGAAGATTCAAAGAGAGTGAGATGCCAGCTCCTTTCATTCAGTCAGTAGCTTCAGTCATTTCTGGACGTTTTTCAATGGCAAAAATCAATGAATATTGTAAATGCACAAACAGTAATTTCTCCGCATTGCAAGGTGCAATTCTGAAATTTTTTGCTTTTTCCTGCTCCTCTTAGCATGATAAAGAAGATTCAAAGAGAGTGAGATGCCAGCTCCTTTCATTCAGTCAGTAGCTTCAAACATTTCTGGTATAAACATTTCTGGACGTTTTTCAATGGCAAAAATCAATGAATATTGTAAATGCACAAACAGTAATATCTCCACATTGCAAGGTGCAATTCTGAAATTTTTTGCTTTTTCCTGCTAATCCTAGCATGATAAAGAAGATTCAAATAGAGTGAGATGCCAGCTCCTTTCATTCAGTCAGTAGCTTCAAACATTTCTGGACGTTTTTCAATGGCAAAATTCAATGAATATTGTAAATGCACAAACAGTAATATCTCCACATTGCCAGGTGCAATTCTGAAATTTTTTGCTTTTTCCTGCTAATCCTAGCATGATAAAGAAGATTCAAAGAGAGTGAGATGCCAGCTCCTTTCATTCAGTCAGTAGCTTCAATCATTTCTGGACGTTTTTCAATGGCAAAAATCAATGAATATTGTAAATGCACAAACAGTAATTTCTCCGCATTGCAAGGTGCAATTCTGAAATTTTTTGCTTTTTCCTGCTCCTCTTAGCATGATAAAGAAGATTCAAAGAGAGTGAGATGCCAGCTCCTTTCATTCAGTCAGTAGCTTCAATCATTTCTGGACGTTTTTCAATGGCAAAAATCAATGAATATTGTAAATGCACAAACAGTAATTTCTCCGCATTGCAAGATGCAATTCTGAAATTTTTTGCTTTTTCCTGCTCCTCTTAGCATGATAAAGAAGATTCAAAGAGAGTGAGATGCCAGCTCCTTTCTTTCAGTCAGTAGCTTCAGTCATTTCTGGACGTTTTTCAATGCAAAAATCAATGAATATTGTAAATGCACAAACAGTAATTTCTCCGCATTGCAAGGTGCAATTCTGAATTTTTTTGCTTTTTCCTGCTCCTCAGCATGATAAAGAAGATTCAAAGAGAGTGAGATGCCAGCTCCTTTCATTCAGTCAGTAGCTTTAATCATTTCTGGTATATGAATAACATGATGTTTTTCAATGGCAAAAATCAATGAATATTGTAAATGCACAAACAGTAATTTCTCCGCATTGCAAGGTGCAATTCTGAAATTTTTTGCTTTTTCCTGCTCCTCTTAGCATGATAAAGAAGATTCAAAGAGAGTGAGATGCCAGCTCCTTTCATTCAGTCAGTAGCTTCAATCATTTCTGGATGTTTTTCAATGGCAAAAATCAATGAATATTGTAAATGCACAAACAGTAATTTCTCCGCATTGCAAGGTGCAATTCTGAAATTTCTTGCATTTTCCTGCTCCTCTTAGCATGATAAAGAAGATTCAAAGAGAATGAGATGCCAGCTCCTTTCATTCAGTCAGTAGCTTCAATCATTTCTGGACGTTTTTCAATGGCAAAAATCAATAAATATTGTAAATGCACAAACAGTAATTTCTCCGCATTGCAAGGTGCAATTCTGAAATTTTTTGCTTTTTCCTGCTCCTCTTAGCATGATAAAGAAGATTCAAAGAGAGTGAGATGCCAGCTCCTTTCATTCAGTCAGTAGCTTCAAACATTTCTGGTATATGAATAACATGATGTTTTTCAATGGCAAAAATCAATGAATATTGTAAATGCACAAACAGTAATTTCTCCGCATTGCAAGGTGCAATTCTGAAATTTTTTGCTTTTTCCTGCTCCTCTTAGCATGATAAAGAAGATTCAAAGAGAGTGAGATGCCAGCTCCTTTCATTCAGTCAGTAGCTTCAATCATTTCTGGACGTTTTTCAATGGCAAAAATCAATGAATATTGTAAATGCACAAACAGTAATTTCTCCGCATTGCAAGGTGCAATTCTGAAATTTTTTGCTTTTTCCTGCTCCTCTTAGCATGATAAAGAAGATTCAAAGAGAGTGAGATGCCAGCTTCTTTCATTCAGTCAGTAGCTTCAAACATTTCTGGGATATGAGTAACATGATGTTTTTCAATGGCAAAAATTAATGAATATTGTAAATGCACAAACAGTAATTTCTCCGCATTGCAAGGTGCAATTCTGAAATTTTTTGCTTTTTCCTGCTCCTCTTAGCATGATAAAGAAGATTCAAAGAGAGTGAGATGCCAGCTCCTTTCATTCAGTCAGTAGCTTCAATCATTTCTGGACGTTTTTCAATGGCAAAAATCAATGAATATTGTACATGCACAAACAGTAATTTCTCCGCATTGCAAGGTGCAATTCTGAAATTTTTTGCTTTTTCCTGCTCCTCTTAGCATGATAAAGAAGATTCAAAGAGAGTGAGATGCCAGCTCCTTTCATTCAGTCAGTAGCTTCAATCATTTCTGGACGTTTTTCAATGGCAAAAATCAATGAATATTGTAAATGCACAAACAGTAATTTCTCCGCATTGCAAGGTGCAATTCTGAAATTTTTTGCTTTTTCCTGCTCCTCTTAGCATGATAAAGAAGATTCAAAGAGAGTGAGATGCCAGCTCCTTTCATTCAGTCAGTAGCTTCAATCATTTCTGGTATATGAATAACATGATGTTTTTCAATGGCAAAAATCAATGAATATTGTAAATGCACAAACAGTAATTTCTCCGCATTGCAAGTTGCAATTCTGAAATTTTTTGCTTTTTCCTGCTCCTCTTAGCATGATAAAGAAGATTCAAAGAGAGTGAGATTCCAGCTCCTTTCATTCAGTCAGTAGCTTCAATCATTTCTGGACGTTTTTCAATGGCAAAAATCAATGAATATTGTAAATGCACAAACAGTAATTTCTCCGCATTGCAAGGTGCAATTCTGAAATTTTTTGCTTTTTCCTGCTCCTCTTAGCATGATAAAGAAGATTCAAAGAGAGTGAGATGCCAGCTCCTTTCATTCAGTCAGTAGCTTCAATCATTTCTGGATGTTTTTCAATGGCAAAAATCAATGAATATTGTAAATGCACAAACAGTAATTTCTCCGCATTGCAAGATGCAATTCTGAAATTTTTTGCTTTTTCCTGCTCCTCTTAGCATGATAAAGAAGATTCAAAGAGAGTGAGATGCCAGCTCCTTTCATTCAGTCAGTAGCTTCAATCATTTCTGGACGTTTTTCAATGGCAAAAATCAATGAATATTGTAAATGCACAAACAGTAATTTCTCCGCATTGCAAGGTGCAATTCTGAAATTTTTTGCTTTTTCCTGCTCCTCTTAGCATGATAAAGAAGATTCAAAGAGAGTGAGATGCCAGCTCCTTTCATTCAGTCAGTAGCTTCAATCATTTCTGGTATATGAATAACATGATGTTTTTCAATGGCAAAAATCAATGAATATTGTAAATGCACAAACAGTAATTTCTCCGCATTGCAAGGTGCAATTCTGAAATTTTTTGCTTTTTCCTGCTCCTCTTAGCATGATAAAGAAGATTCAAAGAGAGTGAGATGCCAGCTCCTTTCATTCAGTCAGTAGCTTCAATCATTTCTGGACGTTTTTCAATGGCAAAAATCAATGAATATTGTAAATGCACAAACTGTAATTTCTCCGCATTGCAAGGTGCAATTCTGAAATTTTTTGCTTTTTCCTGCTCCTCTTAGCATGATAAAGAAGATTCAAAGAGAGTGAGATGCCAGCTCCTTTCATTCAGTCAGTAGCTTCAGTCATTTCTGGACGTTTTTCAATGGCAAAAATCAATGAATATTGTAAATGCACAAACAGTAATTTCTCCGCATTGCAAGGTGCAATTCTGAAATTTTTTGCTTTTTCCTGCTCCTCTTAGCATGATAAAGAAGATTCAAAGAGAGTGAGATGCCAGCTCCTTTCATTCAGTCAGTAGCTTCAATCATTTCTGGTATATGAATAACATGATGTTTTTCAATGGCAAAAATCAATGAATATTGTAAATGCACAAACAGTAATTTCTCCGCATTACAAGGTGCAATTCTGAAATTTTTTGCTTTTTCCTGCTCCTCTTAGCATGATAAAGAAGATTCAAAGAGAGTGAGATGCCAGCTCCTTTCATTCAGTCAATAGCTTCAATCATTTCTGGACGTTTTTCAATGGCAAAAATCAATGAATATTGTAAATGCACAAACAGTAATTTCTCCGCATTGCAAGGTGCAATTCTGAAATTTTTTGCTCTTTCCTGCTCCTCTTAGCATGATAAAGAAGATTCAAAGAGAGTGAGATGCCAGCTCCTTTCATTCAGTCAGTAGCTTCAATCATTTCTGGTATATGAATAACATGATGTTTTTCAATGGCAAAAATCAATGAATATTGTAAATGCACAAACAGTAATTTCTCCGCATTGCAAGGTGCAATTCTGAAATTTTTTGCTTTTTCCTGCTCCTCTTAGCATGATAAAGAAGATTCAAAGAGAGTGAGATGCCAGCTCCTTTCATTCAGTCAGTAGCTTCAATCATTTCTGGATGTTTTTCAATGGCAAAAATCAA
Organism: Phyllobates terribilis; assembly: GCF_046119375.1. Lineage (NCBI taxonomy): Eukaryota > Metazoa > Chordata > Amphibia > Anura > Dendrobatidae > Phyllobates > Phyllobates terribilis. The sequence goes on from NW_027365402.1 coordinate 75,694, forward strand.
TGAATATTGTAAATGCACAAACAGTAATTTCTCCGCATTGCAAGGTGCAATTCTGAAATTTCTTGCATTTTCCTGCTCCTCTTAGCATGATAAAGAAGATTCAAAGAGAATGAGATGCCAGCTCCTTTCATTCAGTCAGTAGCTTCAATCATTTCTGGACATTTTTCAATGGCAAAAATCAATGAATATTGTAAATGCACAAACAGTAATTTCTCCGCATTGCAAGGTGCAATTCTGAAATTTTTTGCTTTTTCCTGCTCCTCTTAGCATGATAAAGAAGATTCAAAGAGAGTGAGATGCCAGCTCCTTTCATTCAGTCAGTAGCTTCAAACATTTCTGGTATATGAATAACATGATGTTTTTCAATGGCAAAAATCAATGAATATTGTAAATGCACAAACAGTAATTTCTCCGCATTGCAAGGTGCAATTCTGAAATTTTTTGCTTTTTCCTGCTCCTCTTAGCATGATAAAGAAGATTCAAAGAGAGTGAGATGCCAGCTCCTTTCATTCAGTCAGTAGCTTCAATCATTTCTGGATGTTTTTCAATGGCAAAAATCAATGAATATTGTAAATGCACAAACAGTAATTTCTCCGCATTGCAAGGTGCAATTCTGAAATTTTTTGCTTTTTCCTGCTCCTCTTAGCATGATAAAGAAGATTCAAAGAGAGTGAGATGCCAGCTTCTTTCATTCAGTCAGTAGCTTCAAACATTTCTGGGATATGAGTAACATGATGTTTTTCAATGGCAAAAATTAATGAATATTGTAAATGCACAAACAGTAATTTCTCCGCATTGCAAGGTGCAATTCTGAAATTTTTTGCTTTTTCCTGCTCCTCTTAGCATGATAAAGAAGATTCAAAGAGAGTGAGATGCCAGCTCCTTTCATTCAGTCAGTAGCTTCAATCATTTCTGGACGTTTTTCAATGGCAAAAATCAATGAATATTGTACATGCACAAACAGTAATTTCTCCGCATTGCAAGGTGCAATTCTGAAATTTTTTGCTTTTTCCTGCTCCTCTTAGCATGATAAAGAAGATTCAAAGAGAGTGAGATGCCAGCTCCTTTCATTCAGTCAGTAGCTTCAATCATTTCTGGACGTTTTTCAATGGCAAAAATCAATGAATATTGTAAATGCACAAACAGTAATTTCTCCGCATTGCAAGGTGCAATTCTGAAATTTTTTGCTTTTTCCTGCTCCTCTTAGCATGATAAAGAAGATTCAAAGAGAGTGAGATGCCAGCTCCTTTCATTCAGTCAGTAGCTTCAATCATTTCTGGTATATGAATAACATGATGTTTTTCAATGGCAAAAATCAATGAATATTGTAAATGCACAAACAGTAATTTCTCCGCATTGCAAGTTGCAATTCTGAAATTTTTTGCTTTTTCCTGCTCCTCTTAGCATGATAAAGAAGATTCAAAGAGAGTGAGATTCCAGCTCCTTTCATTCAGTCAGTAGCTTCAATCATTTCTGGACGTTTTTCAATGGCAAAAATCAATGAATATTGTAAATGCACAAACAGTAATTTCTCCGCATTGCAAGGTGCAATTCTGAAATTTTTTGCTTTTTCCTGCTCCTCTTAGCATGATAAAGAAGATTCAAAGAGAGTGAGATGCCAGCTCCTTTCATTCAGTCAGTAGCTTCAATCATTTCTGGACGTTTTTCAATGGCAAAAATCAATGAATATTGTAAATGCACAAACAGTAATTTCTCCGCATTGCAAGATGCAATTCTGAAATTTTTTGCTTTTTCCTGCTCCTCTTAGCATGATAAAGAAGATTCAAAGAGAGTGAGATGCCAGCTCCTTTCATTCAGTCAGTAGCTTCAATCATTTCTGGACGTTTTTCAATGGCAAAAATCAATGAATATTGTAAATGCACAAACAGTAATTTCTCCGCATTGCAAGGTGCAATTCTGAAATTTTTTGCTTTTTCCTGCTCCTCTTAGCATGATAAAGAAGATTCAAAGAGAGTGAGATGCCAGCTCCTTTCATTCAGTCAGTAGCTTCAATCATTTCTGGTATATGAATAACATGATGTTTTTCAATGGCAAAAATCAATGAATATTGTAAATGCACAAACAGTAATTTCTCCGCATTGCAAGGTGCAATTCTGAAATTTTTTGCTTTTTCCTGCTCCTCTTAGCATGATAAAGAAGATTCAAAGAGAGTGAGATGCCAGCTCCTTTCATTCAGTCAGTAGCTTCAATCATTTCTGGACGTTTTTCAATGGCAAAAATCAATGAATATTGTAAATGCACAAACTGTAATTTCTCCGCATTGCAAGGTGCAATTCTGAAATTTTTTGCTTTTTCCTGCTCCTCTTAGCATGATAAAGAAGATTCAAAGAGAGTGAGATGCCAGCTCCTTTCATTCAGTCAGTAGCTTCAGTCATTTCTGGACGTTTTTCAATGGCAAAAATCAATGAATACTGTAAATGCACAAACAGTAATTTCTCCGCATTGCAAGGTGCAATTCTGAAATTTTTTGCTTTTTCCTGCTCCTCTTAGCATGATAAAGAAGATTCAAAGAGAGTGAGATGCCAGCTCCTTTCATTCAGTCAGTAGCTTCAATCATTTCTGGACGTTTTTCAATGGCAAAAATCAATGAATATTGTAAATGCACAAACAGTAATTTCTCCGCATTGCAAGATGCAATTCTGAAATTTTTTGCTTTTTCCTGCTCCTCTTAGCATGATAAAGAAGATTCAAAGAGAGTGAGATGCCAGCTCCTTTCATTCAGTCAGTAGCTTCAATCATTTCTGGACGTTTTTCAATGGCAAAAATCAATGAATATTGTAAATGCACAAACAGTAATTTCTCCGCATTGCAAGGTGCAATTCTGAAATTTTTTGCTTTTTCCTGCTCCTCTTAGCATGATAAAGAAGATTCAAAGAGAGTGAGATGCCAGCTCCTTTCATTCAGTCAGTAGCTTCAATCATTTCTGGTATATGAATAACATGATGTTTTTCAATGGCAAAAATCAATGAATATTGTAAATGCACAAACAGTAATTTCTCCGCATTGCAAGGTGCAATTCTGAAATTTTTTGCTTTTTCCTGCTCCTCTTAGCATGATAAAGAAGATTCAAAGAGAGTGAGATGCCAGCTCCTTTCATTCAGTCAGTAGCTTCAATCATTTCTGGACGTTTTTCAATGGCAAAAATCAATGAATATTGTAAATGCACAAACTGTAATTTCTCCGCATTGCAAGGTGCAATTCTGAAATTTTTTGCTTTTTCCTGCTCCTCTTAGCATGATAAAGAAGATTCAAAGAGAGTGAGATGCCAGCTCCTTTCATTCAGTCAGTAGCTTCAGTCATTTCTGGACGTTTTTCAATGGCAAAAATCAATGAATACTGTAAATGCACAAACAGTAATTTCTCCGCATTGCAAGGTGCAATTCTGAAATTTTTTGCTTTTTCCTGCTCCTCTTAGCATGATAAAGAAGATTCAAAGAGAGTGAGATGCCAGCTCCTTTCATTCAGTCAGTAGCTTCAATCATTTATGGTATATGAATAACATGATGTTTTTCAATGGCAAAAATCAATGAATATTGTAAATGCACAAACAGTAATTTCTCCGCATTACAAGGTGCAATTCTGAAATTTTTTGCTTTTTCCTGCTCCTCTTAGCATGATAAAGAAGATTCAAAGAGAGTGAGATGCCAGCTCCTTTCATTCAGTCAATAGCTTCAATCATTTCTGGACGTTTTTCAATGGCAAAAATCAATGAATATTGTAAATGCACAAACAGTAATTTCTCCGCATTGCAAGGTGCAATTCTGAAATTTTTTGCTTTTTCCTGCTCCTCTTAGCATGATAAAGAAGATTCAAAGAGAGTGAGATGCCAGCTCCTTTCATTCAGTCAGTAGCTTCAATCATTTCTGGTATATGAATAACATGATGTTTTTCAATGGCAAAAATCAATGAATATTGTAAATGCACAAACAGTAATTTCTCCGCATTGCAAGGTGCAATTCTGAAATTTTTTGCTTTTTCCTGCTCCTCTTAGCATGATAAAGAAGATTCAAAGAGAGTGAGATGCCAGCTCCTTTCATTCAGTCAGTAGCTTCAATCATTTCTGGACGTTTTTCAATGGCAAAAATCAATGAATATTGTAAATGCACAAACTGTAATTTCTCCGCATTGCAAGGTGCAATTCTGAAATTTTTTGCTTTTTCCTGCTCCTCTTAGCATGATAAAGAAGATTCAAAGAGAGTGAGATGCCAGCTCCTTTCATTCAGTCAGTAGCTTCAATCATTTCTGGACGTTTTTCAATGGCAAAAATCAATGAATATTGTAAATGCACAAACAGTAATTTCTCCGCATTGCAAGATGCAATTCTGAAATTTTTTGGTTTTTCCTGCTCCTCTTAGCATGATAAAGAAGATTCAAAGAGAGTGAGATGCCAGCTCCTTTCATTCAGTCAGTAGCTTCAGTCATTTCTGGACGTTTTTCAATGGCAAAAATCAATGAATATTGTAAATGCACAAACAGTAATTTCTCCGCATTGCAAGGTGCAATTCTGAAATTTTTTGCTTTTTCCTGCTCCTCTTAGCATGATAAAGAAGATTCAAAGAGAGTGAGATGCCAGCTCCTTTCCTTCAGTCAGTAGCTTCAAACATTTCTGGTATAAACATTTCTGGACGTTTTTCAATGGCAAAAATCAATGAATATTGTAAATGCACAAACAGTAATATCTCCACATTGCAAGGTGCAATGCTGAAATTTTTTGCTTTTTCCTGCTAATCCTATCATGATAAAGAAGATTCAAATAGAGTGAGATGCCAGCTCCTTTCATTCAGTCAGTAGCTTCAAACATTTCTGGACGTTTTTCATTGGCAAAAATCAATGAATATTGTAAATGCACAAACAGTAATATCTCCACATTGCAAGGTGCAATTCTGAAATTTTTTGCTTTTTCCTGCTAATCCTAGCATGATAAAGAAGATTCAAAGAGAGTGAGATGTCAGCTCCTTTCATTCAGTCAGTAGCTTCAAACATTTCTGGTATATGAATAACATGATGTTTTTCAATGGCAAAAATCAATGAATATTGTAAATGCACAAACAGTAATATCTCCACATTGCAAGGTGCAATTCTGAAATTTTTTGCTTTTTCCTGCTAATCCTAGCATGATAAAGAAGATTCAAAGAGAGTGAGATGCCAGCTCCTTTCATTCAGTCAGTAGCTTCAAACATTTCTGGACGTTTTTCAATGGCAAAAATCAATGAATATTGTAAATGCACAAACAGTAATATCTCCACATTGCAAGGTGCAATTCTGAAATTTTTTGCTTTTTCCTGCTACTCCTAGCATGATAAAGAAGATTCAAAGAGAGTGAGATGCCAGCTCCTTTCATTCAGTCAGTAGCTTCAATCATTTCTGGACGTTTTTCAATGGCAAAAATCAATGAATATTGTAAATGCACAAACAGTAATTTCTCCGCATTGCAAGGTGCAATTCTGAATTTTTTTGCTTTTTCCTGCTCCTCTTAGCATGGTAAAGAAGATTCAAAGAGAGTGAGATGCCAGCTCCTTTCATTCAGTCAGTAGCTTCAGTCATTTCTGGACGTTTTTCAATGTCAAAAATCAATGAATATTGTAAATGCACAAAAAGTAATTTCTCCGCATTGCAAGGTGCAATTCTGAAATTTTTTGCTTTTTCCTGCTCCTCTTAGCATGATAAAGAAGATTCAAAGAGAGTGAGATGCCAGCTCCTTTCATTCAGTCAGTAGCTTCAAACATTTCTGGTATAAACATTTCTGGACGTTTTTCAATGGCAAAAATCAATGAATATTGTAAATGCACAAACAGTAATATCTCCACATTGCAAGGTGCAATTCTGAAATTTTTTGCTTTTTCCTGCTAATCCTAGCATGATAAAGAAGATTCAAATAGAGTGAGATGCCAGCTCCTTTCATTCAGTCAGTAGCTTCAAACATTTCTGGACGTTTTTCAATGGCAAAATTCAATGAATATTGTAAATGCACAAACAGTAATATCTCCACATTGCAAGGTGCAATTCTGAAATTTTTTGCTTTTTCCTGCTAATCCTAGCATGATAAAGAAGATTCAAAGAGAGTGAGATGCCAGCTCCTTTCATTCAGTCAGTAGCTTCAATCATTTCTGGACGTTTTTCAATGGCAAAAATCAATGAATATTGTAAATGCACAAACAGTAATTTCTCCGCATTGCAAGATGCAATTCTGAAATTTTTTGGTTTTTCCTGCTCCTCTTAGCATGATAAAGAAGATTCAAAGAGAGTGAGATGCCAGCTCCTTTCATTCAGTCAGTAGCTTCAGTCATTTCTGGACGTTTTTCAATGGCAAAAATCAATGAATATTGTAAATGCACAAACAGTAATTTCTCCGCATTGCAAGGTGCAATTCTGAAATTTTTTGCTTTTTCCTGCTCCTCTTAGCATGATAAAGAAGATTCAAAGAGAGTGAGATGCCAGCTCCTTTCTTTCAGTCAGTAGCTTCAAACATTTCTGGTATAAACATTTCTGGACGTTTTTCAATGGCAAAAATCAATGAATATTGTAAATGCACAAACAGTAATATCTCCACATTGCAAGGTGCAATGCTGACATTTTTTGCTTTTTCCTGCTAATCCTAGCATGATAAAGAAGATTCAAATAGAGTGAGATGCCAGCTCCTTTCATTCAGTCAGTAGCTTCAAACATTTCTGGACGTTTTTCATTGGCAAAAATCAATGAATATTGTAAATGCACAAACAGTAATATCTCCACATTGCAAGGTGCAATTCTGAAATTTTTTGCTTTTTCCTGCTAATCCTAGCATGATAAAGAAGATTCAAAGAGAGTGAGATGTCAGCTCCTTTCATTCAGTCAGTAGCTTCAAACATTTCTGGTATATGAATAACATGATGTTTTTCAATGGCAAAAATCAATGAATATTGTAAATGCACAAACAGTAATTTCTCCGCATTGCAAGGTGCAATTCTGAAATTTTTTGCTTTTTCCTGCTCCTCTTAGCATGATAAAGAAGATTCAAAGAGAGTGAGATGCCAGCTCCTTTCATTCAGTCAGTAGCTTCAATCATTTCTGGACGTTTTTCAATGGCAAAAATCAATGAATATTGTAAATGCACAAACAGTAATTTCTCCGCATTGCAAGATGCAATTCTGAAATTTTTTGCTTTTTCCTGCTAATCCTAGCATGATAAAGAAGATTCAAAGAGAGTGAGATGCCAGCTCCTTTCATTCAGTCAGTAGCTTCAAACATTTCTGGACGTTTTTCAATGGCAAAAATCAATGAATATTGTAAATGCACAAACAGTAATATCTCCACATTGCAAGGTGCAATTCTGAAATTTTTTGCTTTTTCCTGCTACTCCTAGCATGATAAAGAAGATTCAAAGAGAGTGAGATGCCAGCTCCTTTCATTCAGTCAGTAGCTTCAATCATTTCTGGACGTTTTTCAATGGCAAAAATCAATGAATATTGTAAATGCACAAACAGTAATTTCTCCGCATTGCAAGGTGCAATTCTGAATTTTTTTGCTTTTTCCTGCTCCTCTTAGCATGGTAAAGAAGATTCAAAGAGAGTGAGATGCCAGCTCCTTTCATTCAGTCAGTAGCTTCAGTCATTTCTGGACGTTTTTCAATGTCAAAAATCAATGAATATTGTAAATGCACAAAAAGTAATTTCTCCGCATTGCAAGGTGCAATTCTGAAATTTTTTGCTTTTTCCTGCTCCTCTTAGCATGATAAAGAAGATTCAAAGAGAGTGAGATGCCAGCTCCTTTCATTCAGTCAGTAGCTTCAAACATTTCTGGTATAAACATTTCTGGACGTTTTTCAATGGCAAAAATCAATGAATATTGTAAATGCACAAACAGTAATATCTCCACATTGCAAGGTGCAATTCTGAAATTTTTTGCTTTTTCCTGCTAATCCTAGCATGATAAAGAAGATTCAAAGAGAGTGAGATGCCAGCTCCTTTCATTCAGTCAGTAGCTTCAAACATTTCTGGACGTTTTTCAATGGCAAAAATCAATGAATATTGTAAATGCACAAACAGTAATATCTCCACATTGCAAGGTGCAATTCTGAAATTTTTTGCTTTTTCCTGCTACTCCTAGCATGATAAAGAAGATTCAAAGAGAGTGAGATGCCAGCTCCTTTCATTCAGTCAGTAGCTTCAAACATTTCTGGACGTTTTTCAATGGCAAAAATCAATGAATATTGTAAATGCACAAACAGTAATATCTCCACATTGCAAGGTGCAATTCTGAAATTTTTTGCTTTTTCCTGCTAATCCTAGCATGATAAAGAAGATTCAAAGAGAGTGAGATGCCAGCTCCTTTCATTCAGTCAGTAGCTTCAAACATTTCTGGACGTTTTTCAATGGCAAAAATCAATGAATATTGTAAATGCACAAACAGTAATTTCTCCGCATTGCAAGGTGCAATTCTGAAATTTTTTGCTTTTTCCTGCTCCTCTTAGCATGATAAAGAAGATTCAAAGAGAGTGAGATGCCAGCTCCTTTCATTCAGTCAGTAGCTTCAATCATTTCTGGTATATGAATAACATGATGTTTTTCAATGGCAAAAATCAATGAATATTGTAAATGCACAAACAGTAATTTCTCCGCATTGCAAGGTGCAATTCTGAAATTTTTTGCTTTTTCCTGCTCCTCTTAGCATGATAAAGAAGATTCAAAGAGAGTGAGATGCCAGCTCCTTTCATTCAGTCAGTAGCTTCAATCATTTCTGGACGTTTTTCAATGGCAAAAATCAATGAATATTGTAAATGCACAAACAGTAATTTCTCCGCATTGCAAGGTGCAATTCTGAAATTTTTTGCTTTTTCCTGCTCCTCTTAGCATGATAAACAAGATTCAAAGAGAGTGAGATGCCAGCTCCTTTCATTCAGTCAGTAGCTTCAATCATTTCTGGACGTTTTTCAATGGCAAAAATCAATGAATATTGTAAATGCACAAACAGTAATTTCTCCGCATTGCAAGGTGCAATTCTGAAATTTTTTGCTTTTTCCTGCTCCTCTTAGCATGATAAAGAAGATTCAAAGAGAGTGAGATGCCAGCTCCTTTCATTCAGTCAGTAGCTTCAAACATTTCTGGTATATGAATAACATGATGTTTTTCAATGGCAAAAATCAATGAATATTGTAAATGCACAAACAGTAATTTCTCCGCATTGCAAGGTGCAAGTCTGAAATTTTTTGCTTTTTCCTGCTCCTCTTAGCATGATAAAGAAGATTCAAAGAGAGTGAGATGCCAGCTACTTTCATTCAGTCAGTAGCTTCAATCATTTCTGGACGTTTTTCAATGGTAAAAATCAATGAATATTGTAAATGCACAAACAGTAATTTCTCCACATTGCAAGGTGCAATTCTGAAATTTTTTGCTTTTTCCTGCTCCTCTTAGCATGATAAAGAAGATTCAAAGAGAGTGAGATGCCAGCTCCTTTCATTCAGTCAGTAGCTTCAAACATTTCTGGTATATGAATAACATGATGTTTTTCAATGGCAAAAATCAATGAATATTGTAAATGCACAAACAGTAATTTCTCTGGATTGCAAGGTGCAATTCTGAAATTTTTTGCTTTTTCCTGCTCCTCTTAGCATGATAAAGAAGATTCAAAGAGAGTGAGATGCCAGCTACTTTCATTCAGTCAGTAGCTTCAATCATTTCTGGACGTTTTTCAATGGTAAAAATCAATGAATATTGTAAATGCACAAACAGTAATTTCTCCACATTGCAAGGTGCAATTCTGAAATTTTTTGCTTTTTCCTGCTCCTCTAAGCATGATAAAGAAGATTCAAAGAGAGTGAGATGCCAGCTCCTTTCATTCAGTCAGTAGCTTCAAACATTTCTGGTATATGAATAACATGATGTTTTTCAATGGCAAAAATCAATGAATATTGTAAATGCACAAACAGTAATTTCTCCGCATTGCAAGGTGCAATTCTGAAATTTTTTGCTTTTTCCTGCTCCTCTTAGCATGATAAAGAAGATTCAAAGAGAGTGAGATGCCAGCTCCTTTCATTCAGTCAGTAGCTTCAATCATTTCTGGACGTTTTTCAATGGCAAAAATCAATGAATATTGTAAATGCACAAACAGTAATTTCTCCGCATTGCAAGGTGCAATTCTGAAATTTTTTGCTTTTTCCTGCTCCTCTTAGCATGACAAAGAAGATTCAAAGAGAGTAAGATGCCAGCTCCTTTCATTCAGTCAGTAGCTTCTATCATTTCTGGTATATGAATAACATGATGTTTTTCAATGGCAAAAATCAATGAATATTGTAAATGCACAAACAGTAATTTCTCCGCATTGCAAGGTGCAATTCTGAAATTTTTTGCTTTTTCCTGCTCCTCTTAGCATGATAAAGAAGATTCAAAGAGAGTGAGATGCCAGCTCCTTTCATTCAGTCAGTAGCTTCAATCATTTCTGGACGTTTTTCAATGGCAAAAATCAATGAATATTGTAAATGCACAAACAGTAATTTCTCCGCATTGCAAGGTGCAATTCTGAAATTTTTTGCTTTTTCCTGCTCCTCTTAGCATGATAAAGAAGATTCAAAGAGAGTGAGATGCCAGCTCCTTTCATTCAGTCAGTAGCTTCAATCATTTCTGGATGTTTTTCAATGGCAAAAATCAATGAATATTGTAAATGCACAAACTGTAATTTCTCCGCATTGCAAGGTGCAATTCTGAAATTTTTTGCTTTTTCCTGCTCCTCTTAGCATGATAAAGAAGATTCAAAGAGAGTGAGATGCCAGCTCCTTTCATTCAGTCAGTAGCTTCAATCATTTCTGGACGTTTTTCAATGGCAAAAATCAATGAATATTGTAAATGCACAAACAGTAATTTCTCCGCATTGCAAGGTGCAATTCTGAAATTTTTTACTTTTTCCTGCTCCTCTTAGCATGATAAAGAAGATTCAAAGAGAGTGAGATGCCAGCTCCTTTCATTCAGTCAGTACCTTCAATCATTTCTGGATGTTTTTCAATGGCAAAAATCAATGAATATTGTAAATGCACAAACAGTAATTTCTCCGCATTGCAAGGTGCAATTCTGAAATTTTTTGCTTTTTCCCGCTCCTCTTAGCATGATAAAGAAGATTCAAAGAGAGTGAGGTGCCAGCTCCTTTCATTCAGTCAGTAGCTTCAAACATTTCTGGTATATGAATAACATGTTTTTCAATGGCAAAAATCATTGAATATTGTAAATGCACAAACAGTAATTTCTCCGCATTGCAAGGTGCAATTCTGAAATTTTTTGATTTTTCCTGCTCCTCTTAGCATGATAAAGAAGATTCAAAGAGAGTGAGATGCCAGCTCCTTTCATTCAGTCAGTAGCTTCAATCATTTCTGGACGTTTTTCAATGGCAAAAATCAATGAATATTGTAAATGCACAAACAGTAATTTCTCCGCATTGCAAGGTGCAATTCTGAAATTTTTTGCTTTTTCCTGCTCCTCTTAGCATGATAAAGAAGATTCAAAGAGAGTGAGATGCCAGCTCCTTTCATTCAGTCAGTAGCTTCAATCATTTCTGGACGTTTTTCAATGGCAAAAATCAATGAATATTGTAAATGCACAAACAGTAATTTCTCCGCATTGCAAGGTGCAATTCTGAAATTTTTTGCTTTTTCCTGCTCCTCTTAGCATGATAAAGAAGATTCAAAGAGAGTGAGATGCCAGCTCCTTTCATTCAGTCAGTAGCTTCAAACATTTCTGGTATATGAATAACATGATGTTTTTCAATGGCAAAAATCAATGAATATTGTAAATGCACAAACAGTAATTTCTCCGCATTGCAAGGTGCAATTCTGAAATTTTTTGCTTTTTCCTGCTCCTCTTAGCATGATAAAGAAGATTCAAAGAGAGTGAGATGCCAGCTCCTTTCATTCAGTCAGTAGCTTCAATCATTTCTGGACGTTTTTCAATGGCAAAAATCAATGAATATTGTAAATGCACAAACAGTAATTTCTCCGCATTGCAAGATGCAATTCTGAAATTTTTTGCTTTTTCCTGCTCCTCTTAGCATGATAAAGAAGATTCAAAGAGAGTGAGATGCCAGCTCCTTTCATTCAGTCAGTAGCTTCAGTCATTTCTGGACGTTTTTCAATGGCAAAAATCAATGAATATTGTAAATGCACAAACAGTAATTTCTCCGCATTGCAAAGTGCAATTCTGAAATTTTTTGCTTTTTCCTGCTCCTCTTAGCATGATAAAGAAGATTCAAAGAGAGTGAGATGCCAGCTCCTTTCATTCAGTCAGTAGCTTCAAACATTTCTGGTATATGAATAACATGATGTTTTTCAATGGCAAAAATCAATGAATATTGTAAATGCACAAACAGTAATTTCTCCGCATTGCAAGGTGCAAGTCTGAAATTTTTTGCTTTTTCCTGCTCCTCTTAGCATGATAAAGAAGATTCAAAGAGAGTGAGATGCCAGCTACTTTCATTCAGTCAGTAGCTTCAATCATTTCTGGACGTTTTTCAATGGTAAAAATCAATGAATATTGTAAATGCACAAACAGTAATTTCTCCACATTGCAAGGTGCAATTCTGAAATTTTTTGCTTTTTCCTGCTCCTCTTAGCATGATAAAGAAGATTCAAAGAGAGTGAGATGCCAGCTCCTTTCATTCAGTCAGTAGCTTCAAACATTTCTGGTATATGAATAACATGATGTTTTTCAATGGCAAAAATCAATGAATATTGTAAATGCACAAACAGTAATTTCTCTGGATTGCAAGGTGCAATTCTGAAATTTTTTGCTTTTTCCTGCTCCTCTTAGCATGATAAAGAAGATTCAAAGAGAGTGAGATGCCAGCTACTTTCATTCAGTCAGTAGCTTCAATCATTTCTGGACGTTTTTCAATGGTAAAAATCAATGAATATTGTAAATGCACAAACAGTAATTTCTCCACATTGCAAGGTGCAATTCTGAAATTTTTTGCTTTTTCCTGCTCCTCTAAGCATGATAAAGAAGATTCAAAGAGAGTGAGATGCCAGCTCCTTTCATTCAGTCAGTAGCTTCAAACATTTCTGGTATATGAATAACATGATGTTTTTCAATGGCAAAAATCAATGAATATTGTAAATGCACAAACAGTAATTTCTCCGCATTGCAAGGTGCAATTCTGAAATTTTTTGCTTTTTCCTGCTCCTCTTAGCATGATAAAGAAGATTCAAAGAGAGTGAGATGCCAGCTCCTTTCATTCAGTCAGTAGCTTCAATCATTTCTGGACGTTTTTCAATGGCAAAAATCAATGAATATTGTAAATGCACAAACAGTAATTTCTCCGCATTGCAAGGTGCAATTCTGAAATTTTTTGCTTTTTCCTGCTCCTCTTAGCATGACAAAGAAGATTCAAAGAGAGTAAGATGCCAGCTCCTTTCATTCAGTCAGTAGCTTCTATCATTTCTGGTATATGAATAACATGATGTTTTTCAATGGCAAAAATCAATGAATATTGTAAATGCACAAACAGTAATTTCTCCGCATTGCAAGGTGCAATTCTGAAATTTTTTGCTTTTTCCTGCTCCTCTTAGCATGATAAAGAAGATTCAAAGAGAGTGAGATGCCAGCTCCTTTCATTCAGTCAGTAGCTTCAATCATTTCTGGACGTTTTTCAATGGCAAAAATCAATGAATATTGTAAATGCACAAACAGTAATTTCTCCGCATTGCAAGGTGCAATTCTGAAATTTTTTGCTTTTTCCTGCTCCTCTTAGCATGATAAAGAAGATTCAAAGAGAGTGAGATGCCAGCTCCTTTCATTCAGTCAGTAGCTTCAATCATTTCTGGATGTTTTTCAATGGCAAAAATCAATGAATATTGTAAATGCACAAACTGTAATTTCTCCGCATTGCAAGGTGCAATTCTGAAATTTTTTGCTTTTTCCTGCTCCTCTTAGCATGATAAAGAAGATTCAAAGAGAGTGAGATGCCAGCTCCTTTCATTCAGTCAGTAGCTTCAATCATTTCTGGACGTTTTTCAATGGCAAAAATCAATGAATATTGTAAATGCACAAACAGTAATTTCTCCGCATTGCAAGGTGCAATTCTGAAATTTTTTACTTTTTCCTGCTCCTCTTAGCATGATAAAGAAGATTCAAAGAGAGTGAGATGCCAGCTCCTTTCATTCAGTCAGTACCTTCAATCATTTCTGGATGTTTTTCAATGGCAAAAATCAATGAATATTGTAAATGCACAAACAGTAATTTCTCCGCATTGCAAGGTGCAATTCTGAAATTTTTTGCTTTTTCCCGCTCCTCTTAGCATGATAAAGAAGATTCAAAGAGAGTGAGGTGCCAGCTCCTTTCATTCAGTCAGTAGCTTCAAACATTTCTGGTATATGAATAACATGTTTTTCAATGGCAAAAATCATTGAATATTGTAAATGCACAAACAGTAATTTCTCCGCATTGCAAGGTGCAATTCTGAAATTTTTTGATTTTTCCTGCTCCTCTTAGCATGATAAAGAAGATTCAAAGAGAGTGAGATGCCAGCTCCTTTCATTCAGTCAGTAGCTTCAATCATTTCTGGACGTTTTTCAATGGCAAAAATCAATGAATATTGTAAATGCACAAACAGTAATTTCTCCGCATTGCAAGGTGCAATTCTGAAATTTTTTGCTTTTTCCTGCTCCTCTTAGCATGATAAAGAAGATTCAAAGAGAGTGAGATGCCAGCTCCTTTCATTCAGTCAGTAGCTTCAATCATTTCTGGACGTTTTTCAATGGCAAAAATCAATGAATATTGTAAATGCACAAACAGTAATTTCTCCGCATTGCAAGGTGCAATTCTGAAATTTTTTGCTTTTTCCTGCTCCTCTTAGCATGATAAAGAAGATTCAAAGAGAGTGAGATGCCAGCTCCTTTCATTCAGTCAGTAGCTTCAAACATTTCTGGTATATGAATAACATGATGTTTTTCAATGGCAAAAATCAATGAATATTGTAAATGCACAAACAGTAATTTCTCCGCATTGCAAGGTGCAATTCTGAAATTTTTTGCTTTTTCCTGCTCCTCTTAGCATGATAAAGAAGATTCAAAGAGAGTGAGATGCCAGCTCCTTTCATTCAGTCAGTAGCTTCAATCATTTCTGGACGTTTTTCAATGGCAAAAATCAATGAATATTGTAAATGCACAAACAGTAATTTCTCCGCATTGCAAGATGCAATTCTGAAATTTTTTGCTTTTTCCTGCTCCTCTTAGCATGATAAAGAAGATTCAAAGAGAGTGAGATGCCAGCTCCTTTCATTCAGTCAGTAGCTTCAGTCATTTCTGGACGTTTTTCAATGGCAAAAATCAATGAATATTGTAAATGCACAAACAGTAATTTCTCCGCATTGCAAAGTGCAATTCTGAAATTTTTTGCTTTTTCCTGCTCCTCTTAGCATGATAAAGAAGATTCAAAGAGAGTGAGATGCCAGCTCCTTTCATTCAGTCAGTAGCTTCAAACATTTCTGGTATAAACATTTCTGGATGTTTTTCAATGGCAAAAATCAATGAATATTGTAAATGCACAAACAGTAATATCTCCACATTGCAAGGTGCAATGCTGAAATTTTTTGCTTTTTCCTGCTAATCCTAGGATGATAAAGAAGATTCAAATAGAGTGAGATGCCAGCTCCTTTCATTCAGTCAGTAGCTTCAAACATTTCTGGACGTTTTTCAATGGCAAAAATCAATGAATATTGTAAATGCACAAACAGTAATATCTCCACATTGCAAGGTGCAATTCTGAAATTTTTTGCTTTTTCCTGCTAATCCTAGCATGATAAAGAAGATTCAAAGAGAGTGAGATGTCAGCTCCTTTCATTCAGTCAGTAGCTTCAAACATTTCTGGTATATGAATAACATGATGTTTTTCAATGGCAAAAATCAATGAATATTGTAAATGCACAAACAGTAATATCTCCACATTGCAAGGTGCAATTCTGAAATTTTTTGCTTTTTCCTGCTAATCCTAGCATGATAAAGAAGATTCAAAGAGAGTGAGATGCCAGCTCCTTTCATTCAGTCAGTAGCTTCAAACATTTCTGGACGTTTTTCAATGGCAAAAATCAATGAATATTGTAAATGCACAAACAGTAATATCTCCACATTGCAAGGTGCAATTCTGAAATTTTTTGCTTTTTCCTGCTACTCCTAGCATGATAAAGAAGATTCAAAGAGAGTGAGATGCCAGCTCCTTTCATTCAGTCAGTAGCTTCAAACATTTCTGGACGTTTTTCAATGGCAAAAATCAATGAATATTGTAAATGCACAAACAGTAATATCTCCACATTGCAAGGTGCAATTCTGAAATTTTTTGCTTTTTCCTGCTAATCCTAGCATGATAAAGAAGATTCAAAGAGAGTGAGATGCCAGCTCCTTTCATTCAGTCAGTAGCTTCAAACATTTCTGGACGTTTTTCAATGGCAAAAATCAATGAATATTGTAAATGCACAAACAGTAATTTCTCCGCATTGCAAGGTGCAATTCTGAAATTTTTTGCTTTTTCCTGCTCCTCTTAGCATGATAAAGAAGATTCAAAGAGAGTGAGATGCCAGCTCCTTTCATTCAGTCAGTAGCTTCAATCATTTCTGGTATATGAATAACATGATGTTTTTCAATGGCAAAAATCAATGAATATTGTAAATGCACAAACAGTAATTTCTCCGCATTGCAAGGTGCAATTCTGAAATTTTTTGCTTTTTCCTGCTCCTCTTAGCATGATAAAGAAGATTCAAAGAGAGTGAGATGCCAGCTCCTTTCATTCAGTCAGTAGCTTCAATCATTTCTGGACGTTTTTCAATGGCAAAAATCAATGAATATTGTAAATGCACAAACAGTAATTTCTCCGCATTGCAAGGTGCAATTCTGAAATTTTTTGCTTTTTCCTGCTCCTCTTAGCATGATAAACAAGATTCAAAGAGAGTGAGATGCCAGCTCCTTTCATTCAGTCAGTAGCTTCAATCATTTCTGGACGTTTTTCAATGGCAAAAATCAATGAATATTGTAAATGCACAAACAGTAATTTCTCCGCATTGCAAGGTGCAATTCTGAAATTTTTTGCTTTTTCCTGCTCCTCTTAGCATGATAAAGAAGATTCAAAGAGAGTGAGATGCCAGCTCCTTTCATTCAGTCAGTAGCTTCAAACATTTCTGGTATATGAATAACATGATGTTTTTCAATGGCAAAAATCAATGAATATTGTAAATGCACAAACAGTAATTTCTCCGCATTGCAAGGTGCAAGTCTGAAATTTTTTGCTTTTTCCTGCTCCTCTTAGCATGATAAAGAAGATTCAAAGAGAGTGAGATGCCAGCTACTTTCATTCAGTCAGTAGCTTCAATCATTTCTGGACGTTTTTCAATGGCAAAAATCAATGAATATTGTAAATGCACAAACAGTAATTTCTCCGCATTGCAAGGTGCAATTCTGAAATTTTTTGCTTTTTCCTGCTCCTCTTAGCATGACAAAGAAGATTCAAAGAGAGTAAGATGCCAGCTCCTTTCATTCAGTCAGTAGCTTCTATCATTTCTGGTATATGAATAACATGATGTTTTTCAATGGCAAAAATCAATGAATATTGTAAATGCACAAACAGTAATTTCTCCGCATTGCAAGGTGCAATTCTGAAATTTTTTGCTTTTTCCTGCTCCTCTTAGCATGATAAAGAAGATTCAAAGAGAGTGAGATGCCAGCTCCTTTCATTCAGTCAGTAGCTTCAATCATTTCTGGACGTTTTTCAATGGCAAAAATCAATGAATATTGTAAATGCACAAACAGTAATTTCTCCGCATTGCAAGGTGCAATTCTGAAATTTTTTGCTTTTTCCTGCTCCTCTTAGCATGATAAAGAAGATTCAAAGAGAGTGAGATGCCAGCTCCTTTCATTCAGTCAGTAGCTTCAATCATTTCTGGATGTTTTTCAATGGCAAAAATCAATGAATATTGTAAATGCACAAACTGTAATTTCTCCGCATTGCAAGGTGCAATTCTGAAATTTTTTGCTTTTTCCTGCTCCTCTTAGCATGATAAAGAAGATTCAAAGAGAGTGAGATGCCAGCTCCTTTCATTCAGTCAGTAGCTTCAATCATTTCTGGACGTTTTTCAATGGCAAAAATCAATGAATATTGTAAATGCACAAACAGTAATTTCTCCGCATTGCAAGGTGCAATTCTGAAATTTTTTGCTTTTTCCTGCTCCTCTTAGCATGATAAAGAAGATTCAAAGAGAGTGAGATGCCAGCTCCTTTCATTCAGTCAGTACCTTCAATCATTTCTGGATGTTTTTCAATGGCAAAAATCAATGAATATTGTAAATGCACAAACAGTAATTTCTCCGCATTGCAAGGTGCAATTCTGAAATTTTTTGCTTTTTCCCGCTCCTCTTAGCATGATAAAGAAGATTCAAAGAGAGTGAGGTGCCAGCTCCTTTCATTCAGTCAGTAGCTTCAAACATTTCTGGTATATGAATAACATGTTTTTCAATGGCAAAAATCATTGAATATTGTAAATGCACAAACAGTAATTTCTCCGCATTGCAAGGTGCAATTCTGAAATTTTTTGATTTTTCCTGCTCCTCTTAGCATGATAAAGAAGATTCAAAGAGAGTGAGATGCCAGCTCCTTTCATTCAGTCAGTAGCTTCAATCATTTCTGGACGTTTTTCAATGGCAAAAATCAATGAATATTGTAAATGCACAAACAGTAATTTCTCCGCATTGCAAGGTGCAATTCTGAAATTTTTTGCTTTTTCCTGCTCCTCTTAGCATGATAAAGAAGATTCAAAGAGAGTGAGATGCCAGCTCCTTTCATTCAGTCAGTAGCTTCAATCATTTCTGGACGTTTTTCAATGGCAAAAATCAATGAATATTGTAAATGCACAAACAGTAATTTCTCCGCATTGCAAGGTGCAATTCTGAAATTTTTTGCTTTTTCCTGCTCCTCTTAGCATGATAAAGAAGATTCAAAGAGAGTGAGATGCCAGCTCCTTTCATTCAGTCAGTAGCTTCAAACATTTCTGGTATATGAATAACATGATGTTTTTCAATGGCAAAAATCAATGAATATTGTAAATGCACAAACAGTAATTTCTCCGCATTGCAAGGTGCAAGTCTGAAATTTTTTGCTTTTTCCTGCTCCTCTTAGCATGATAAAGAAGATTCAAAGAGAGTGAGATGCCAGCTACTTTCATTCAGTCAGTAGCTTCAATCATTTCTGGATGTTTTTCAATGGTAAAAATCAATGAATATTGTAAATGCACAAACAGTAATTTCTCCACATTGCAAGGTGCAATTCTGAAATTTTTTGCTTTTTCCTGCTCCTCTTAGCATGATAAAGAAGATTCAAAGAGAGTGAGATGCCAGCTCCTTTCATTCAGTCAGTAGCTTCAAACATTTCTGGTATATGAATAACATGATGTTTTTCAATGGCAAAAATCAATGAATATTGTAAATGCACAAACAGTAATTTCTCCGCATTGCAAGGTGCAATTCTGAAATTTTTTGCTTTTTCCTGCTCCTCTTAGCATGATAAAGAAGATTCAAAGAGAGTGAGATGCCAGCTCCTTTCATTCAGTCAGTAGCTTCAAACATTTCTGGTATATGAATAACATGATGTTTTTCAATGGCAAAAATCAATGAATATTGTAAATGCACAAAGAGTAATTTCTCCGCATTGCAAGGTGCAATTCTGAAATTTTTTGCTTTTTCCTGCTCCTCTTAGCATGATAAAGAAGATTCAAAGAGAGTGAGATGCCAGCTCCTTTCATTCAGTCAGTAGCTTCAATCATTTCTGGACGTTTTTCAATGGCAAAAATCAATGAATATTGTAAATGCACAAACAGTAATTTCTCCGCATTGCAAGGTGCAATTCTGAAATTTTTTGCTTTTTCCTGCTCCTCTTAGCATGATAAAGAAGATTCAAAGAGAGTGAGATGCCAGCTCCTTTCATTCAGTCAGTAGCTTCAATCATTTCTGGACGTTTTTCAATGGCAAAAATCAATGAATATTGTAAATGCACAAACAGTAATTTCTCCGCATTGCAAGGTGCAATTCTGAAATTTTTTGCTTTTTCCTGCTCCTCTTAGCATGACAAAGAAGATTCAAAGAGAGTAAGATGCCAGCTCCTTTCATTCAGTCAGTAGCTTCTATCATTTCTGGTATATGAATAACATGAAGTTTTTCAATGGCAAAAATCAATGAATATTGTAAATGCACAAACAGTAATTTCTCCGCATTGCAAGGTGCAATTCTGAAATTTTTTGCTTTTTCCTGCTCCTCTTAGCATGATAAAGAAGATTCAAAGAGAGTGAGATGCCAGCTCCTTTCATTCAGTCAGTAGCTTCAATCATTTCTGGACGTTTTTCAATGGCAAAAATCAATGAATATTGTAAATGCACAAAC
Source organism: Phyllobates terribilis (assembly GCF_046119375.1). Taxonomy (NCBI): domain Eukaryota; kingdom Metazoa; phylum Chordata; class Amphibia; order Anura; family Dendrobatidae; genus Phyllobates; species Phyllobates terribilis. Next base: position 96,085 of record NW_027365402.1, read on the forward strand.
AGTAATTTCTCCGCATTGCAAGGTGCAATTCTGAAATTTTTTGCTTTTTCCTGCTCCTCTTAGCATGATAAAGAAGATTCAAAGAGAGTGAGATGCCAGCTCCTTTCATTCAGTCAGTAGCTTCAATCATTTCTGGACGTTTTTCAATGGCAAAAATCAATGAATATTGTAAATGCACAAACAGTAATTTCTCCGCATTGCAAGGTGCAATTCTGAAATTTTTTGCTTTTTCCTGCTCCTCTTAGCATGACAAAGAAGATTCAAAGAGAGTAAGATGCCAGCTCCTTTCATTCAGTCAGTAGCTTCAATCATTTCTGGTATATGAATAACATGATGTTTTTCAATGGCAAAAATCAATGAATATTGTAAATGCACAAACAGTAATTTCTCCGCATTGCAAGGTGCAATTCTGAAATTTTTTGCTTTTTCCTGCTCCTCTTAGCATGATAAAGAAGATTCAAAGAGAGTGAGATGCCAGCTCCTTTCATTCAGTCAGTAGCTTCAATCATTTCTGGACGTTTTTCAATGGCAAAAATCAATGAATATTGTAAATGCACAAACAGTAATTTCTCCGCATTGCAAGGTGCAATTCTGAAATTTTTTGCTTTTTCCTGCTCCTCTTAGCATGATAAAGAAGATTCAAAGAGAGTGAGATGCCAGCTCCTTTCATTCAGTCAGTAGCTTCAATCATTTCTGGACGTTTTTCAATGGCAAAAATCAATGAATATTGTAAATGCACAAACAGTAATTTCTCCGCATTGCAAGGTGCAATTCTGAAATTTTTTGCTTTTTCCTGCTCCTCTTAGCATGATAAAGAAGATTCAAAGAGAGTGAGATGCCAGCTCCTTTCATTCAGTCAGTAGCTTCAAACATTTCTGGTATATGAATAACATGATGTTTTTCAATGGCAAAAATCAATGAATATTGTAAAAGCACAAACAGTAATTTCTCCGCATTGCAAGGTGCAATTCTGAAATTTTTTGCTTTTTCCTGCTCCTCTTAGCATGATAAAGAAGATTCAAAGAGAGTGAGATGCCAGCTCCTTTCATTCAGTCAGTAGCTTCAATCATTTCTGGACGTTTTTCAATGGCAAAATTCAATGAATATTGTAAATGCACAAACAGTAATTTCTCCGCATTGCAAGGTGCAATTCTGAAATTTTTTGCTTTTTCCTGCTCCTCTTAGCATGATAAAGAAGATTCAAAGAGAGTGAGATGCCAGCTCCTTTCATTCAGTCAGTAGCTTCAATCATTTCTGGACGTTTTTCAATGGCAAAAATCAATGAATATTGTAAATGCACAAACAGTAATTTCTCCGCATTGCAAGGTGCAATTCTGAAATTTTTTGCTTTTTCCTGCTCCTCTTAGCATGATAAAGAAGATTCAAAGAGAGTGAGATGCCAGCTCCTTTCATTCAGTCAGTAGCTTCAAACATTTCTGGTATATGAATAACATGATGTTTTTCAATGGCAAAAATCAATGAATATTGTAAAAGCACAAACAGTAATTTCTCCGCATTGCAAGGTGCAATTCTGAAATTTTTTGCTTTTTCCTGCTCCTCTTAGCATGATAAAGAAGATTCAAAGAGAGTGAGATGCCAGCTCCTTTCATTCAGTCAGTAGCTTCAATCATTTCTGGACGTTTTTCAATGGCAAAAATCAATGAATATTGTAAATGCACAAACAGTAATTTCTCCGCATTGCAAGGTGCAATTCTGAAATTTTTTGCTTTTTCCTGCTCCTCTTAGCATGATAAAGAAGATTCAAAGAGAGTGAGATGCCAGCTCCTTTCATTCAGTCAGTAGCTTCAATCATTTCTGGTATATGAATAACATGATGTTTTTCAATGGCAAAAATCAATGAATATTGTAAATGCACAAACAGTAATTTCTCCGCATTGCAAGTTGCAATTCTGAAATTTTTTGCTTTTTCCTGCTCCTCTTAGCATGATAAAGAAGATTCAAAGAGAGTGAGATGCCAGCTCCTTTCATTCAGTCAGTAGCTTCAATCATTTCTGGACGTTTTTCAATGGCAAAAATCAATGAATATTGTAAATGCACAAACAGTAATTTCTCCGCATTGCAAGGTGCAATTCTGAAATTTTTTGCTTTTTCCTGCTCCTCTTAGCATGATAAAGAAGATTCAAAGAGAGTGAGATGCCAGCTCCATTCATTCAGTCAGTAGCTTCAATCATTTCTGGACGTTTTTCAATGGCAAAAATCAATGAATATTGTAAATGCACAAACAGTAATTTCTCCGCATTGCAAGGTGCAATTCTGAAATTTTTTGCTTTTTCCTGCTCCTCTTAGCATGATAAAGAAGATTCAAAGAGAGTGAGATGCCAGCTCCTTTCATTCAGTCAGTAGCTTCAATCATTTCTGGACGTTTTTCAATGGCAAAAATCAATGAATATTGTAAATGCACAAACAGTAATTTCTCCGCATTGCAAGGTGCAATTCTGAAATTTTTTGCTTTTTCCTGCTCCTCTTAGCATGACAAAGAAGATTCAAAGAGAGTAAGATGCCAGCTCCTTTCATTCAGTCAGTAGCTTCAATCATTTCTGGTATATGAATAACATGATGTTTTTCAATGGCAAAAATCAATGAATATTGTAAATGCACAAACAGTAATTTCTCCGCATTGCAAGGTGCAATTCTGAAATTTTTTGCTTTTTCCTGCTCCTCTTAGCATGATAAAGAAGATTCAAAGAGAGTGAGATGCCAGCTCCTTTCATTCAGTCAGTAGCTTCAATCATTTCTGGACGTTTTTCAATGGCAAAAATCAATGAATATTGTAAATGCACAAACAGTAATTTCTCCGCATTGCAAGGTGCAATTCTGAAATTTTTTGCTTTTTCCTGCTCCTCTTAGCATGATAAAGAAGATTCAAAGAGAGTGAGATGCCAGCTCCTTTCATTCAGTCAGTAGCTTCAATCATTTCTGGACGTTTTTCAATGGCAAAAATCAATGAATATTGTAAATGCACAAACAGTAATTTCTCCGCATTGCAAGGTGCAATTCTGAAATTTTTTGCTTTTTCCTGCTCCTCTTAGCATGATAAAGAAGATTCAAAGAGAGTGAGATGCCAGCTCCTTTCATTCAGTCAGTAGCTTCAAACATTTCTGGTATATGAATAACATGATGTTTTTCAATGGCAAAAATCAATGAATATTGTAAAAGCACAAACAGTAATTTCTCCGCATTGCAAGGTGCAATTCTGAAATTTTTTGCTTTTTCCTGCTCCTCTTAGCATGATAAAGAAGATTCAAAGAGAGTGAGATGCCAGCTCCTTTCATTCAGTCAGTAGCTTCAATCATTTCTGGACGTTTTTCAATGGCAAAATTCAATGAATATTGTAAATGCACAAACAGTAATTTCTCCGCATTGCAAGGTGCAATTCTGAAATTTTTTGCTTTTTCCTGCTCCTCTTAGCATGATAAAGAAGATTCAAAGAGAGTGAGATGCCAGCTCCTTTCATTCAGTCAGTAGCTTCAATCATTTCTGGACGTTTTTCAATGGCAAAAATCAATGAATATTGTAAATGCACAAACAGTAATTTCTCCGCATTGCAAGGTGCAATTCTGAAATTTTTTGCTTTTTCCTGCTCCTCTTAGCATGATAAAGAAGATTCAAAGAGAGTGAGATGCCAGCTCCTTTCATTCAGTCAGTAGCTTCAAACATTTCTGGTATATGAATAACATGATGTTTTTCAATGGCAAAAATCAATGAATATTGTAAAAGCACAAACAGTAATTTCTCCGCATTGCAAGGTGCAATTCTGAAATTTTTTGCTTTTTCCTGCTCCTCTTAGCATGATAAAGAAGATTCAAAGAGAGTGAGATGCCAGCTCCTTTCATTCAGTCAGTAGCTTCAATCATTTCTGGACGTTTTTCAATGGCAAAAATCAATGAATATTGTAAATGCACAAACAGTAATTTCTCCGCATTGCAAGGTGCAATTCTGAAATTTTTTGCTTTTTCCTGCTCCTCTTAGCATGATAAAGAAGATTCAAAGAGAGTGAGATGCCAGCTCCTTTCATTCAGTCAGTAGCTTCAATCATTTCTGGTATATGAATAACATGATGTTTTTCAATGGCAAAAATCAATGAATATTGTAAATGCACAAACAGTAATTTCTCCGCATTGCAAGTTGCAATTCTGAAATTTTTTGCTTTTTCCTGCTCCTCTTAGCATGATAAAGAAGATTCAAAGAGAGTGAGATGCCAGCTCCTTTCATTCAGTCAGTAGCTTCAATCATTTCTGGACGTTTTTCAATGGCAAAAATCAATGAATATTGTAAATGCACAAACAGTAATTTCTCCGCATTGCAAGGTGCAATTCTGAAATTTTTTGCTTTTTCCTGCTCCTCTTAGCATGATAAAGAAGATTCAAAGAGAGTGAGATGCCAGCTCCATTCATTCAGTCAGTAGCTTCAATCATTTCTGGACGTTTTTCAATGGCAAAAATCAATGAATATTGTAAATGCACAAACAGTAATTTCTCCGCATTGCAAGGTGCAATTCTGAAATTTTTTGCTTTTTCCTGCTCCTCTTAGCATGATAAAGAAGATTCAAAGAGAGTGAGATGCCAGCTCCTTTCATTCAGTCAGTAGCTTCAAACATTTCTGGTATATGAATAACATGATGTTTTTCAATGGCAAAAATCAATGAATATTGTAAAAGCACAAACAGTAATTTCTCCGCATTGCAAGGTGCAATTCTGAAATTTTTTGCTTTTTCCTGCTCCTCTTAGCATGATAAAGAAGATTCAAAGAGAGTGAGATGCCAGCTCCTTTCATTCAGTCAGTAGCTTCAATCATTTCTGGACGTTTTTCAATGGCAAAAATCAATGAATATTGTAAATGCACAAACAGTAATTTCTCCGCATTGCAAGGTGCAATTCTGAAATTTTTTGCTTTTTCCTGCTCCTCTTAGCATGATAAAGAAGATTCAAAGAGAGTGAGATGCCAGCTCCTTTCATTCAGTCAGTAGCTTCAATCATTTCTGGTATATGAATAACATGATGTTTTTCAATGGCAAAAATCAATGAATATTGTAAATGCACAAACAGTAATTTCTCCACATTGCAAGGTGCAATTCTGAAATTTTTTGCTTTTTCCTGCTCCTCTTAGCATGATAAAGAAGATTCAAAGAGAGTGAGATGCCAGCTCCTTTCATTCAGTCAGTAGCTTCAATCATTTCTGGACGTTTTTCAATGGCAAAAATCAATGAATATTGTAAATGCACAAACAGTAATTTCTCCGCATTGCAAGGTGCAATTCTGAAATTTTTTGCTTTTTCCTGCTCCTCTTAGCATGATAAAGAAGATTCAAAGAGAGCGAGATGCCAGCTCCTTTCATTCAGTCAGTAGCTTCAATCATTTCTGGTATATGAATAACATGATGTTTTTCAATGGCAAAAATCAATGAATATTGTAAATGCACAAACAGTAATTTCTCCGCATTGCAAGGTGCAATTCTGAAATTTTTTGCTTTTTCCTGCTCCTCTTAGCATGATAAAGAAGATTCAAAGAGAGTGAGATGCCAGCTCCTTTCATTCAGTCAGTAGCTTCAATCATTTCTGGACGTTTTTCAATGGCAAAAATCAATGAATATTGTAAATGCACAAACAGTAATTTCTCCGCATTGCAAGGTGCAATTCTGAAATTTTTTGCTTTTTCCTGCTCCTCTTAGCATGATAAAGAAGATTCAAAGAGAGTGAGATGCCAGCTCCTTTCATTCAGTCAGTAGCTTCAATCATTTCTGGACATTTTTCAATGGCAAAAATCAATGAATATTGTAAATGCACAAACAGTAATTTCTCCGCATTGCAAGGTGCAATTCTGAAATTTTTTGCTTTTTCCTGCTCCTCTTAGCATGATAAAGAAGATTCAAAGAGAGTGAGATGCCAGCTCCTTTCATTCAGTCAGTAGCTTCAATCATTTCTGGTATATGAATAACATGATGTTTTTCAATGGCAAAAATCAATGAATATTGTAAATGCACAAACAGTAATTTCTCCGCATTGCAAGGTGCAATTCTGAAATTTTTTGCTTTTTCCTGCTCCTCTTAGCATGATAAAGAAGATTCAAAGAGAGTGAGATGCCAGCTCCTTTCATTCAGTCAGCAGCTTCAATCATTTCTGGACATTTTTCAATGGCAAAAATCAATGAATATTGTAAATGCACAAACAGTAATTTCTCCGCATTGCAAGGTGCAATTCTGAAATTTTTTGCTTTTTCCTGCTCCTCTTAGCATGATAAAGAAGATTCAAAGAGAGTGAGATGCCAGCTCCTTTCATTCAGTCAGTAGCTTCAAACATTTCTGGTATATGAATAACATGATGTTTTTCAATGGCAAAAATCAATGAATATTGTAAAAGCACAAACAGTAATTTCTCCGCATTGCAAGGTGCAATTCTGAAATTTTTTGCTTTTTCCTGCTCCTCTTAGCATGATAAAGAAGATTCAAAGAGAGTGAGATGCCAGCTCCTTTCATTCAGTCAGTAGCTTCAATCATTTCTGGACGTTTTTCAATGGCAAAAATCAATGAATATTGTAAATGCACAAACAGTAATTTCTCCGCATTGCAAGGTGCAATTCTGAAATTTTTTGCTTTTTCCTGCTCCTCTTAGCATGATAAAGAAGATTCAAAGAGAGTGAGATGCCAGCTCCTTTCATTCAGTCACTAGCTTCAATCATTTCTGGTATATGAATAACATGATGTTTTTCAATGGCAAAAATCAATGAATATTGTAAATGCACAAACAGTAATTTCTCCGCATTGCAAGTTGCAATTCTGAAATTTTTTGCTTTTTCCTGCTCCTCTTAGCATGATAAAGAAGATTCAAAGAGAGTGAGATGCCAGCTCCTTTCATTCAGTCAGTAGCTTCAATTATTTCTGGACGTTTTTCAATGGCAAAAATCAATGAATATTGTAAATGCACAAACAGTAATTTCTCCGCATTGCAAGGTGCAATTCTGAAATTTTTTGCTTTTTCCTGCTCCTCTTAGCATGATAAAGAAGATTCAAAGAGAGTGAGATGCCAGCTCCTTTCATTCAGTCAGTTGCTTCAATCATTTCTGGACGTTTTCAATGGCAAAAATCAATGAATATTGTAAATGCACAAACAGTAATTTCTCCGCATTGCAAGGTGCAATTCTGAAATTTTTTGCTTTTTCCTGCTCCTCTTAGCATGATAAAGAAGATTCAAAGAGAGTGAGATGCCAGCTCCTTTCATTCAGTCAGTAGCTTCAATCATTTCTGGACGTTTTTCAATGGCAAAAATCAATGAATATTGTAAATGCACAAACAGTAATTTCTCTGCATTGCAAGGTGCAATTCTGAAATTTTTTGCTTTTTCCTGCTCCTCTTAGCATGATAAAGAAGATTCAAAGAGAGTGAGATGCCAGCTCCTTTCATTCAGTCAGTAGCTTCAATCATTTCTGGTATATGAATAACATGATGTTTTTCAATGGCAAAAATCAATGAATATTGTAAATGCACAAACAGTAATTTCTCCGCATTGCAAGTTGCAATTCTGAAATTTTTTGCTTTTTCCTGCTCCTCTTAGCATGATAAAGAAGATTCAAAGAGAGTGAGATGCCAGCTCCTTTCATTCAGTCAGTAGCTTCAATCATTTCTGGACGTTTTTCAATGGCAAAAATCAATGAATATTGTAAATGCACAAACAGTAATTTCTCCGCATTGCAAGGTGCAATTCTGAAATTTTTTGCTTTTTCCTGCTCCTCTTAGCATGATAAAGAAGATTCAAAGAGAGTGAGATGCCAGCTCCATTCATTCAGTCAGTAGCTTCAATCATTTCTGGACGTTTTTCAATGGCAAAAATCAATGAATATTGTAAATGCACAAACAGTAATTTCTCCGCATTGCAAGGTGCAATTCTGAAATTTTTTGCTTTTTCCTGCTCCTCTTAGCATGATAAAGAAGATTCAAAGAGAGTGAGATGCCAGCTCCTTTCATTCAGTCAGTAGCTTCAAACATTTCTGGTATATGAATAACATGATGTTTTTCAATGGCAAAAATCAATGAATATTGTAAAAGCACAAACAGTAATTTCTCCGCATTGCAAGGTGCAATTCTGAAATTTTTTGCTTTTTCCTGCTCCTCTTAGCATGATAAAGAAGATTCAAAGAGAGTGAGATGCCAGCTCCTTTCATTCAGTCAGTAGCTTCAATCATTTCTGGACGTTTTTCAATGGCAAAAATCAATGAATATTGTAAATGCACAAACAGTAATTTCTCCGCATTGCAAGGTGCAATTCTGAAATTTTTTGCTTTTTCCTGCTCCTCTTAGCATGATAAAGAAGATTCAAAGAGAGTGAGATGCCAGCTCCTTTCATTCAGTCAGTAGCTTCAATCATTTCTGGTATATGAATAACATGATGTTTTTCAATGGAAAAAATCAATGAATATTGTAAATGCACAAACAGTAATTTCTCCACATTGCAAGGTGCAATTCTGAAATTTTTTGCTTTTTCCTGCTCCTCTTAGCATGATAAAGAAGATTCAAAGAGAGTGAGATGCCAGCTCCTTTCATTCAGTCAGTAGCTTCAATCATTTCTGGACGTTTTTCAATGGCAAAAATCAATGAATATTGTAAATGCACAAACAGTAAATTCTCCGCATTGCAAGGTGCAATTCTGAAATTTTTTGCTTTTTCCTGCTCCTCTTAGCATGATAAAGAAGATTCAAAGAGAGCGAGATGCCAGCTCCTTTCATTCAGTCAGTAGCTTCAATCATTTCTGGTATATGAATAACATGATGTTTTTCAATGGCAAAAATCAATGAATATTGTAAATGCACAAACTGTAATTTCTCCGCATTGCAAGGTGCAATTCTGAAATTTTTTGCTTTTTCCTGCTCCTCTTAGCATGATAAAGAAGATTCAAAGAGAGTGAGATGCCAGCTCCTTTCATTCAGTCAGTAGCTTCAATCATTTCTGGACGTTTTTCAATGGCAAAAATCAATGAATATTGTAAATGCACAAACAGTAATTTCTCCGCATTGCAAGGTGCAATTCTGAAATTTTTTGCTTTTTCCTGCTCCTCTTAGCATGATAAAGAAGATTCAAAGAGAGTGAGATGCCAGCTCCTTTCATTCAGTCAGTAGCTTAAATCATTTCTGGACGTTTTTCAATGGCAAAAATCAATGAATATTGTAAATGCACAAACAGTAATTTCTCCGCATTGCAAGGTGCAATTCTGAAATTTTTTGCTTTTTCCTGCTCCTCTTAGCATGATAAAGAAGATTCAAAGAGAGTGAGATGCCAGCTCCTTTCATTCAGTCAGTAGCTTCAATCATTTCTGGTATATGAATAACATGATGTTTTTCAATGGCAAAAATCAATGAATATTGTAAATGCACAAACAGTAATTTCTCCGCATTGCAAGGTGCAATTCTGAAATTTTTTGCTTTTTCCTGCTCCTCTTAGCATGATAAAGAAGATTCAAAGAGAGTGAGATGCCAGCTCCTTTCATTCAGTCAGCAGCTTCAATCATTTCTGGACATTTTTCAATGGCAAAAATCAATGAATATTGTAAATGCACAAACAGTAATTTCTCCGCATTGCAAGGTGCAATTCTGAAATTTTTTGCTTTTTCCTGCTCCTCTTAGCATGATAAAGAAGATTCAAAGAGAGTGAGATGCCAGCTCCTTTCATTCAGTCAGTAGCTTCAAACATTTCTGGTATATGAATAACATGATGTTTTTCAATGGCAAAAATCAATGAATATTGTAAAAGCACAAACAGTAATTTCTCCGCATTGCAAGGTGCAATTCTGAAATTTTTTGCTTTTTCCTGCTCCTCTTAGCATGATAAAGAAGATTCAAAGAGAGTGAGATGCCAGCTCCTTTCATTCAGTCAGTAGCTTCAATCATTTCTGGACGTTTTTCAATGGCAAAAATCAATGAATATTGTAAATGCACAAACAGTAATTTCTCCGCATTGCAAGGTGCAATTCTGAAATTTTTTGCTTTTTCCTGCTCCTCTTAGCATGATAAAGAAGATTCAAAGAGAGTGAGATGCCAGCTCCTTTCATTCAGTCAGTAGCTTCAATCATTTCTGGTATATGAATAACATGATGTTTTTCAATGGCAAAAATCAATGAATATTGTAAATGCACAAACAGTAATTTCTCCGCATTGCAAGTTGCAATTCTGAAATTTTTTGCTTTTTCCTGCTCCTCTTAGCATGATAAAGAAGATTCAAAGAGAGTGAGATGCCAGCTCCTTTCATTCAGTCAGTAGCTTCAATTATTTCTGGACGTTTTTCAATGGCAAAAATCAATGAATATTGTAAATGCACAAACAGTAATTTCTCCGCATTGCAAGGTGCAATTCTGAAATTTTTTGCTTTTTCCTGCTCCTCTTAGCATGATAAAGAAGATTCAAAGAGAGTGAGATGCCAGCTCCTTTCATTCAGTCAGTTGCTTCAATCATTTCTGGACGTTTTTCAATGGCAAAAATCAATGAATATTGTAAATGCACAAACAGTAATTTCTCCGCATTGCAAGGTGCAATTCTGAAATTTTTTGCTTTTTCCTGCTCCTCTTAGCATGATAAAGAAGATTCAAAGAGAGTGAGATGCCAGCTCCTTTCATTCAGTCAGTAGCTTCAATCATTTCTGGACGTTTTTCAATGGCAAAAATCAATGAATATTGTAAATGCACAAACAGTAATTTCTCCACATTGCAAGGTGCAATTCTGAAATTTTTTGCTTTTTCCTGCTCCTCTTTGCATGATAAAGAAGATTCAAAGAGAGTGAGATGCCAGCTCCTTTCATTCAGTCAGTAGCTTCAATCATTTCTGGTATATGAATAACATGATGTTTTTCAATGGCAAAAATCAATGAATATTGTAAATGCACAAACAGTAATTTCTCCGCATTGCAAGGTGCAATTCTGAAATTTTTGGCTTTTTCCTGCTCCTCTTAGCATGATAAAGAAGATTCAAAGAGAGTGAGATGCCAGCTCCTTTCATTCAGTCAGTAGCTTCAATCATTTCTGGATGTTTTTCAATGGCAAAAATCAATGAATATTGTAAATGCACAAACAGTAATTTCTCCGCATTGCAAGGTGCAATTCTGAAATTTCTTGCATTTTCCTGCTCCTCTTAGCATGATAAAGAAGATTCAAAGAGAGTGAGATGCCAGCTCCTTTCATTCAGTCAGTAGCTTCAATCATTTCTGGACGTTTTTCAATGGCAAAAATCAATGAATATTGTAAATGCACAAACAGTAATTTCTCCGCATTGCAAGGTGCAATTCTGAAATTTTTTGCTTTTTCCTGCTCCTCTTAGCATGATAAAGAAGATTCAAAGAGAGTGAGATGCCAGCTCCTTTCATTCAGTCAGTAGCTTCAAACATTTCTGGTATATGAATAACATGATGTTTTTCAATGGCAAAAATCAATGAATATTGTAAATGCACAAACAGTAATTTCTCCGCATTGCAAGGTGCAATTCTGAAATTTTTTGCTTTTTCCTGCTCCTCTTAGCATGATAAAGAAGATTCAAAGAGAGTGAGATGCCAGCTCCTTTCATTCAGTCAGTAGCTTCAATCATTTCTGGACGTTTTTCAATGGCAAAAATCAATGAATATTGTAAATGCACAAACAGTAATTTCTCCGCATTGCAAGGTGCAATTCTGAAATTTTTTGCTTTTTCCTGCTCCTCTTAGCATGATAAAGAAGATTCAAAGAGAGTGAGATGCCAGCTTCTTTCATTCATTCAGTAGCTTCAAACATTTCTGGGATATGAATAACATGATGTTTTTCAATGGCAAAAATTAATGAATATTGTAAATGCACAAACAGTAATTTCTCCGCATTGCAAGGTGCAATTCTGAAATTTTTTGCTTTTTCCTGCTCCTCTTAGCATGATAAAGAAGATTCAAAGAGAGTGAGATGCCAGCTCCTTTCATTCAGTCAGTAGCTTCAATCATTTCTGGACGTTTTTCAATGGCAAAAATCAATGAATATTGTAAATGCACAAACAGTAATTTCTCCGCATTGCAAGGTGCAATTCTGAAATTTTTTGCTTTTTCCTGCTCCTCTTAGCATGATAAAGAAGATTCAAAGAGAGTGAGATGCCAGCTCCTTTCATTCAGTCAGTAGCTTCAATCATTTCTGGACGTTTTTCAATGGCAAAAATAAATGAATATTGTAAATGCACAAACAGTAATTTCTCCGCATTGCAAGGTGCAATTCTGAAATTTTTTGCTTTTTCCTGCTCCTCTTAGCATGATAAAGAAGATTCAAAGAGAGTGAGATGCCAGCTCCTTTCATTCAGTCAGTAGCTTCAATCATTTCTGGTATATGAATAACATGATGTTTTTCAATGGCAAAAATCAATGAATATTGTAAATGCACAAACAGTAATTTCTCCGCATTGCAAGTTGCAATTCTGAAATTTTTTGCTTTTTCCTGCTCCTCTTAGCATGATAAAGAAGATTCAAAGAGAGTGAGATGCCAGCTCCTTTCATTCAGTCGGTAGCTTCAATCATTTCTGGACGTTTTTCAATGGCAAAAATCAATGAATATTGTAAATGCACAAACAGTAATTTCTCCGCATTGCAAGGTGCAATTCTGAAATTTTTTGCTTTTTCCTGCTCCTCTTAGCATGATAAAGAAGATTCAAAGAGAGTGAGATGCCAGCTCCTTTCATTCAGTCAGTAGCTTCAATCATTTCTGGACGTTTTTCAATGGCAAAAATCAATGAATATTGTAAATGCACAAACAGTAATTTCTCCGCATTGCAAGGTGCAATTCTGAAATTTTTTGCTTTTTCCTGCTCCTCTTAGCATGATAAAGAAGATTCAAAGAGAGTGAGATGCCAGCTCCTTTCATTCAGTCAGTAGCTTCAAACATTTCTGGTATATGAATAACATGATGTTTTTCAATGGCAAAAATCAATGAATATTGTAAATGCACAAACAGTAATTTCTCCGCATTGCAAGGTGCAATTCTGAAATTTTTTGCTTTTTCCTGCTCCTCTTAGCATGATAAAGAAGATTCAAAGAGAGTGAGATGCCAGCTCCTTTCATTCAGTCAGTAGCTTCAATCATTTCTGGACGTTTTTCAATGGCAAAAATCAATGAATATTGTAAATGCACAAACAGTAATTTCTCCGCATTGCAAGGTGCAATTCTGAAATTTTTTGCTTTTTCCTGCTCCTCTTAGCATGATAAAGAAGATTCAAAGAGAGTGAGATGCCAGCTCCTTTCATTCAGTCAGTAGCTTCAATCATTTCTGGTATATGAATAACATGATGTTTTTCAATGGCAAAAATCAATGAATATTGTAAATGCACAAACAGTAATTTCTCCGCATTGCAAGTTGCAATTCTGAAATTTTTTGCTTTTTCCTGCTCCTCTTAGCATGATAAAGAAGATTCAAAGAGAGTGAGATGCCAGCTCCTTTCATTCAGTCAGTAGCTTCAATCATTTCTGGACGTTTTTCAATGGCAAAAATCAATGAATATTGTAAATGCACAAACAGTAATTTCTCCGCATTGCAAGGTGCAATTCTGAAATTTTTTGCTTTTTCCTGCTCCTCTTAGCATGATAAAGAAGATTCAAAGAGAGTGAGATGCCAGCTCCTTTCATTCAGTCAGTAGCTTCAATCATTTCTGGACGTTTTTCAATGGCAAAAATCAATGAATATTGTAAATGCACAAACAGTAATTTCTCCGCATTGCAAGGTGCAATTCTGAAATTTTTTGCTTTTTCCTGCTCCTCTTAGCATGATAAAGAAGATTCAAAGAGAGTGAGATGCCAGCTCCTTTCATTCAGTCAGTAGCTTCAAACATTTCTGGTATATGAATAACATGATGTTTTTCAATGGCAAAAATCAATGAATATTGTAAATGCACAAACAGTAATTTCTCCGCATTGCAAGGTGCAATTCTGAAATTTTTTGCTTTTTCCTGCTCCTCTTAGCATGATAAAGAAGATTCAAAGAGAGTGAGATGCCAGCTCCTTTCATTCAGTCAGTAGCTTCAATCATTTCTGGACGTTTTTCAATGGCAAAAATCAATGAATATTGTAAATGCACAAACAGTAATTTCTCCGCATTGCAAGGTGCAATTCTGAAATTTTTTGCTTTTTCCTGCTCCTCTTAGCATGATAAAGAAGATTCAAAGAGAGTGAGATGCCAGCTTCTTTCATTCAGTCAGTAGCTTCAAACATTTCTGGGATATGAATAACATGATGTTTTTCAATGGCAAAAATTAATGAATATTGTAAATGCACAAACAGTAATTTCTCCGCATTGCAAGGTGCAATTCTGAAATTTTTTGCTTTTTCCTGCTCCTCTTAGCATGATAAAGAAGATTCAAAGAGAGTGAGATGCCAGCTCCTTTTATTCAGTCAGTAGCTTCAATCATTTCTGGACGTTTTTCAATGGCAAAAATCAATGAATATTGTAAATGCACAAACAGTAATTTCTCCGCATTGCAAGGTGCAATTCTGAAATTTTTTGCTTTTTCCTGCTCCTCTTAGCATGATAAAGAAGATTCAAAGAGAGTGAGATGCCAGCTCCTTTCATTCAGTCAGTAGCTTCAATCATTTCTGGACGTTTTCAATGGCAAAAATCAATGAATATTGTAAATGCACAAACAGTAATTTCTCCACATTGCAAGGTGCAATTCTGAAATTTTTTGCTTTTTCCTGCTCCTCTTAGCATGATAAAGAAGATTCAAAGAGAGTGAGATGCCAGCTCCTTTCATTCAGTCAGTAGCTTCAATCATTTCTGGTATATGAATAACATGATGTTTTTCAATGGCAAAAATCAATGAATATTGTAAATGCACAAACAGTAATTTCTCCGCATTGCAAGTTGCAATTCTGAAATTTTTTGCTTTTTCCTGCTCCTCTTAGCATGATAAAGAAGATTCAAAGAGAGTGAGATGCCAGCTCCTTTCATTCAGTCAGTAGCTTCAATCATTTCTGGTATATGAATAACATGATGTTTTTCAATGGCAAAAATCAATGAATATTGTAAATGCACAAACAGTAATTTCTCCGCATTGCAAGTTGCAATTCTGAAATTTTTTGCTTTTTCCTGCTCCTCTTAGCATGATAAAGAAGATTCAAAGAGAGTGAGATGCCAGCTCCTTTCATTCAGTCAGTAGCTTCAATCATTTCTGGACGTTTTTCAATGGCAAAAATCAATGAATATTGTAAATGCACAAACAGTAATTTCTCCGCATTGCAAGGTGCAATTCTGAAATTTTTTGCTTTTTCCTGCTCCTCTTAGCATGATAAAGAAGATTCAAAGAGAGTGAGATGCCAGCTCCTTTCATTCAGTCAGTAGCTTCAATCATTTCTGGACGTTTTTCAATGGCAAAAATCAATGAATATTGTAAATGCACAAACAGTAATTTCTCCGCATTGCAAGGTGCAATTCTGAAATTTTTTGCTTTTTCCTGCTCCTCTTAGCATGATAAAGAAGATTCAAAGAGAGTGAGATGCCAGCTCCTTTCATTCAGTCAGTAGCTTCAAACATTTCTGGTATATGAATAACATGATGTTTTTCAATGGCAAAAATCAATGAATATTGTAAATGCACAAACAGTAATTTCTCCGCATTGCAAGGTGCAATTCTGAAATTTTTTGCTTTTTCCTGCTCCTCTTAGCATGATAAAGAAGATTCAAAGAGAGTGAGATGCCAGCTCCTTTCATTCAGTCAGTAGCTTCAATCATTTCTGGACGTTTTGCAATGGCAAAAATCAAAGAAGATTGTAAATGCACAAACAGTAATTTCTCCGCATTGCAAGGTGCAATTCTGAAATTTTTTGCTTTTTCCTGCTCCTCTTAGCATGATAAAGAAGATTCAAAGAGAGTGAGATGCCAGCTTCTTTCATTCAGTCAGTAGCTTCAAACATTTCTGGGATATGAATAACATGATGTTTTTCAATGGCAAAAATTAATGAATATTGTAAATGCACAAACAGTAATTTCTCCGCATTGCAAGGTGCAATTCTGAAATTTTTTGCTTTTTCCTGCTCCTCTTAGCATGATAAAGAAGATTCAAAGAGAGTGAGATGCCAGCTCCTTTCATTCAGTCAGTAGCTTCAATCATTTCTGGACGTTTTTCAATGGCAAAAATCAATGAATATTGTAAATGCACAAACAGTAATTTCTCCGCATTGCAAGGTGCAATTCTGAAATTTTTTGCTTTTTCCTGCTCCTCTTAGCATGATAAAGAAGATTCAAAGAGAGTGAGATGCCAGCTCCTTTCATTCAGTCAGTAGCTTCAATCATTTCTGGACGTTTTTCAATGGCAAAAATCAATGAATATTGTAAATGCACAAACAGTAATTTCTCCACATTGCAAGGTGCAATTCTGAAATTTTTTGCTTTTTCCTGCTCCTCTTAGCATGATAAAGAAGATTCAAAGAGAGTGAGATGCCAGCTCCTTTCATTCAGTCAGTAGCTTCAATCATTTCTGGTATATGAATAACATGATGTTTTTCAATGGCAAAAATCAATGAATATTGTAAATGCACAAACAGTAATTTCTCCGCATTGCAAGTTGCAATTCTGAAATTTTTTGCTTTTTCCTGCTCCTCTTAGCATGATAAAGAAGATTCAAAGAGAGTGAGATGCCAGCTCCTTTCATTCAGTCAGTAGCTTCAATCATTTCTGGACGTTTTTCAATGGCAAAAATCAATGAATATTGTAAATGCACAAACAGTAATTTCTCCGCATTGCAAGGTGCAATTCTGAAATTTTTTGCTTTTTCCTGCTCCTCTTAGCATGATAAAGAAGATTCAAAGAGAGTGAGATGCCAGCTCCTTTCATTCAGTCAGTAGCTTCAATCATCTCTGGACGTTTTTCAATGGCAAAAATCAATGAATATTGTAAATGCACAAACAGTAATTTCTCCGCATTGCAAGTTGCAATTCTGAAATTTTTTTCTTTTTCCTGCTCCTCTTAGCATGATAAAGAAGATTCAAAGAGAGTGAGATGCCAGCTCCTTTCATTCAGTCAGTAGCTTCAATCATTTCTGGACGTTTTTCAATGGCAAAAATCAATGAATATTGTAAATGCACAAACAGTAATTTCTCCGCATTGCAAGGTGCAATTCTGAAATTTTTTGCTTTTTCCTGCTCCTCTTAGCATGATAAAGAAGATTCAAAGAGAGTGAGATGCCAGCTCCTTTCATTCAGTCAGTAGCTTCAATCATTTCTGGACGTTTTTCAATGGCAAAAATCAATGAATATTGTAAATGCACAAACAGTAATTTCTCCGCATTGCAAGGTGCAATTCTGAAATTTTTTGCTTTTTCCTGCTCCTCTTAACATGATAAAGAAGATTCAAAGAGAGTGAGATGCCAGCTCCTTTCATTCAGTCAGTAGCTTCAAACATTTCTGGTATATGAATAACATGATGTTTTTCAATGGCAAAAATCAATGAATATTGTAAATGCACAAACAGTAATTTCTCCGCATTGCAAGTTGCAATTCTGAAATTTTTTGCTTTTTCCTGCTCCTCTTAGCATGATAAAGAAGATTCAAAGAGAGTGAGATGCCAGCTCCTTTCATTCAGTCAGTAGCTTCAATCATTTCTGGACGTTTTTCAATGGCAAAAATCAATGAAGATTGTAAATGCACAAACAGTAATTTCTCCGCATTGCAAGGTGCAATTCTGAAATTTTTTGCTTTTTCCTGCTCCTCTTAGCATGATAAAGAAGATTCAAAGAGAGTGAGATGCCAGCTTCTTTCATTCAGTCAGTAGCTTCAAACATTTCTGGGATATGAATAACATGATGTTTTTCAATGGCAAAAATTAATGAATATTGTAAATGCACAAACAGTAATTTCTCCGCATTGCAAGGTGCAATTCTGAAATTTTTTGCTTTTTCCTGCTCCTCTTAGCATGATAAAGAAGATTCAAAGAGAGTGAGATGCCAGCTCCTTTCATTCAGTCAGTAGCTTCAATCATTTCTGGACGTTTTTCAATGGCAAAAATCAATGAATATTGTAAATGCACAAACAGTAATTTCTCCGCATTGCAAGGTGCAATTCTGAAATTTTTTGCTTTTTCCTGCTCCTCTTAGCATGATAAAGAAGATTCAAAGAGAGTGAGATGCCAGCTCCTTTCATTCAGTCAGTAGCTTCAATCATTTCTGGACGTTTTTCAATGGCAAAAATCAATGAATATTGTAAATGCACAAACAGTAATTTCTCCACATTGCAAGGTGCAATTCTGAATTTTTTGCTTTTTCCTGCTCCTCTTAGCATGATAAAGAAGATTCAAAGAGAGTGAGATGCCAGCTCCTTTCATTCAGTCAGTAGCTTCAATCATTTCTGGTATATGAATAACATGATGTTTTTCAATGGCAAAAATCAATGAATATTGTAAATGCACAAACAGTAATTTCTCCGCATTGCAAGTTGCAATTCTGAAATTTTTTGCTTTTTCCTGCTCCTCTTAGCATGATAAAGAAGATTCAAAGAGAGTGAGATGCCAGCTCCTTTCATTCAGTCAGTAGCTTCAATCATTTCTGGACGTTTTTCAATGGCAAAAATCAATGAATATTGTAAATGCACAAACAGTAATTTCTCCGCATTGCAAGGTGCAATTCTGAAATTTTTGCTTTTTCCTGCTCCTCTTAGCATGATAAAGAAGATCAAAGAGAGTGAGATGCCAGCTCCTTTCATTCAGTCAGTAGCTTCAATCATCTCTGGACGTTTTTCAATGGCAAAAATCAATGAATATTGTAAATGCACAAACAGTAATTTCTCCGCATTGCAAGGTGCAATTCTGAAATTTTTTGCTTTTTCCTGCTCCTCTTAGCATGATAAAGAAGATTCAAAGAGAGTGAGATGCCAGCTCCTTTCATTCAGTCAGTAGCTTCAAACATTTCTGGTATATGAATAACATGATGTTTTTCAATGGCAAAATCATGAATATTGTAAAAGCACAACAGTAATTTCTCCGCATTGCAAGGTGCAATTCTGAAATTTTTGCTTTTCCTGCTCCTCTTAGCATGATAAAGAAGATTCAAAGAGAGTGAGATGCCAGCTCCTTTCATTCAGTCAGTAGCTTCAATCATTTCTGGACGTTTTTCAATGGCAAAAATCAATGAATATTGTAAATGCACAAACAGTAATTTCTCCGCATTGCAAGGTGCAATTCTGAAATTTTTTGCTTTTTCCTGCTCCTCTTAGCATGATAAAGAAGATTCAAAGAGAGTGAGATGCCAGCTCCTTTCATTCAGTCAGTAGCTTCAATCATTTCTGGTATATGAATAACATGATGTTTTTCAATGGCAAAATCAATGAATATTGTAAATGCACAAACAGTAATTTCTCCACATTGCAAGTGCAATTCTGAAATTTTTTGCTTTTTCCTGCTCCTCTTAGCATGATAAAGAAGATTCAAAGAGAGTGAGATGCCAGCTCCTTTCATTCAGTCAGTAGCTTCAATCATTTCTGGACGTTTTTCAATGGCAAAAATCAATGAATATTGTAAATGCACAAACAGTAATTTCTCCGCATTGCAAGGTGCAATTCTGAAATTTTTTGCTTTTTCCTGCTCCTCTTAGCATGATAAAGAAGATTCAAAGAGAGCGAGATGCCAGCTCCTTTCATTCAGTCAGTAGCTTCAATCATTTCTGGTATATGAATAACATGATGTTTTTCAATGGCAAAAATCAATGAATATTGTAAATGCACAAACAGTAATTTCTCCGCATTGCAAGGTGCAATTCTGAAATTTTTTGCTTTTTCCTGCTCCTCTTAGCATGATAAAGAAGATTCAAAGAGAGTGAGATGCCAGCTCCTTTCATTCAGTCAGTAGCTTCAATCATTTCTGGACGTTTTTCAATGGCAAAAATCAATGAATATTGTAAATGCACAAACAGTAATTTCTCCGCATTGCAAGGTGCAATTCTGAAATTTTTTGCTTTTTCCTGCTCCTCTTACCATGATAAAGAAGATTCAAAGAGAGTGAGATGCCAGCTCCTTTCATTCAGTCAGTAGCTTCAAACATTTCTGGTAATATGAATAACATGATGTTTTTCAATGGCAAAAATCAATGAATATTGTAAAGCACAAACTGTAATTTCTCCGCATTGCAAGGTGCAATTCTGAATTTTTTGCTTTTTCCTGCTCCTCTTAGCATGATTAAAGAAGATTCAAAGAGAGTGAGATGCCATGCTCCTTTCAGTCAGTCAGTAGCTTCAATCATTTCTGGACGTTTTCAATGGCAAAAATCAATGAATATTGTAAATGCACAAACAGTAATTTCTCCGCATTGCAAGGTGCAATTCTGAAATTTTTGCTTTTTCCTGCTCCTCTTAGCATGATATAAGAAGATTCAAAGAGAGTTGAGATGCCAGCTCCTTTCATTCAGTCAGTAGCTATCAAATCATTTCTGGAC
>NW_027365403.1:0-116471 GCF_046119375.1 Phyllobates terribilis
GGTGCAATTCTGAAATTTTTAGCTTTTTCCTGTTAATCCTAGCATGATAAAGAAGATTCAAAGAGAGTGAGATGCCAGCTCCTTTCATTCAGTCAGTAGCTTCAAACATTTCTGGTATATGAAAAACATGTTTTTCAATGGCAAAAATCAATGAATATTGTAAATGCACAAACAGTAATATCTCCACATTGCAAGGTGCAATTCAGAAATTTTTTGCTTTTTCCTGCTAATCCTAGCATGATAAAGAAGATTCAAAGAGAGTGAGATGCCAGCTCCTTTCATTCAGTCAGTAGCTTCAAACATTTCTGGTATATGAAAAACATGTTTTTCAATGGCAAAAATCAATGAATATTGTAAATGCACAAACAGTAATATCTCCACATTGCACGGTGCAATTCTGAAATTTTTAGCTTTTTCCTGTTAATCCTAGCATGATAAAGAAGATTCAAAGAGAGTGAGATGCCAGCTCCTTTCATTCAGTCAGTAGCTTCAAACATTTCTGGTATATGAAAAACATGTTTTTCAATGGCAAAAATCAATGAATATTGTAAATGCACAAACAGTAATATCTCCACATTGCACGGTGCAATTCTGAAATTTTTAGCTTTTTCCTGTTAATCCTAGCATGATAAAGAATATTCAAAGAGAGTGAGATGCCAGCTCCTTTCATTCAGTCAGTAGCTTCAAACATTTCTGGTATATGAAAACATGTTTTTCAATGGCAAAAATCAATGAATATTGTAAATGCACAAACAGTAATATCTCCACATTGCACGGTGCAATTCTGAAATTTTTAGCTTTTTCCTGTTAATCCTAGCATGATAAAGAAGATTCAAAGAGAGTGAGATGCCAGCTCCTTTCATTCAGTCAGTAGCTTCAAACATTTCTGGTATATGAAAAACATGTTTTTCAATGGCAAAAATCAATGAATATTGTAAATGCACAAACAGTAATATCTCCACATTGCACGGTGCAATTCTGAAATTTTTTGCTTTTTCCTGTTAATCCTAGCATGATAAAGAAGATTCAAAGAGAGTGAGATGCCAGCTCCTTTCATTCAGTCAGTAGCTTCAAACATTTCTGGTATATGAAAAACATGTTTTTCAATGGCAAAAATCAATGAATATTGTAAATGCACAAACAGTAATATCTCCACATTGCACGGTGCAATTCTGAAATTTTTAGCTTTTTTCCTGTTAATCCTAGCATGATAAAGAAGATTCAAAGAGAGTGAGATGCCAGCTCCTTTCATTCAGTCAGTAGCTTCAAACATTTCTGGTATATGAAAAACATGTTTTTCAATGGCAAAAATCAATGAATATTGTAAATGCACAAACAGTAATATCTCCACATTGCACGGTGCAATTCTGAAATTTTTTGCTTTTTCCTGTTAATCCTAGCATGATAAAGAAGATTCAAAGAGAGTGAGATGCCAGCTCCTTTCATTCAGTCAGTAGCTTCAAACATTTCTGGTATATGAAAAACATGTTTTTCAATGGCAAAAATCAATGAATATTGTAAATGCACAAACAGTAATATCTCCACATTGCATGGTGCAATTCTGAAATTTTTAGCTTTTTCCTGTTAATCCTAGCATGATAAAGAAGATTCAAAGAGAGTGAGATGCCAGCTCCTTTCATTCAGTCAGTAGCTTCAAACATTTCTGGTATATGAAAAACATGTTTTTCAATGGCAAAAATCAATGAATATTGTAAATGCACAAACAGTAATATCACCACATTGCAAGGTGCAATTCTGAAATTTTTTGCTTTTTCCTGTTAATCCTAGCATGATAAAGAAGATTCAAAGAGAGTGAGATGCCAGCTCCTTTCATTCAGTCAGTAGCTTCAAACATTTCTGGTATATGAAAAACATGTTTTTCAATGGCAAAAATCAATGAATATTGTAAATGCACAAACAGTAATATCTCCACATTGCACGGTGCAATTCTGAAATTTTTTGCTTTTTCCTGTTAATCCTAGCATGATAAAGAAGATTCAAAGAGAGTGAGATGCCAGCTCCTTTCATTCAGTCAGTAGCTTCAAACATTTCTGGTATATGAAAAACATGTTTTTCAATGGCAAAAATCAATGAATATTGTAAATGCACAAACAGTAATATCTCCACATTGCATGGTGCAATTCTGAAATTTTTAGCTTTTTCCTGTTAATCCTAGCATGATAAAGAAGATTCAAAGAGAGTGAGATGCCAGCTCCTTTCATTCAGTCAGTAGCTTCAAACATTTCTGGTATATGAAAAACATGTTTTTCAATGGCAAAAATCAATGAATATTGTAAATGCACAAACAGTAATATCACCACATTGCAAGGTGCAATTCTGAAATTTTTTGCTTTTTCCTGTTAATCCTAGCATGATAAAGAAGATTCAAAGAGAGTGAGATGCCAGCTCCTTTCATTCAGTCAGTAGCTTCAAACATTTCTGGTATATGAAAAACGTTTTTCAATGGCAAAAATCAATGAATATTGTAAATGCACAAACAGTAATATCTCCACATTGCAAGGTGCAATTCTGAAATTTTTTGCTTTTTCCTGCTAATCCTAGCATGATAAAGAAGATTCAAAGAGAGTGAGATGCCAGCTCCTTTCATTCAGTCAGTAGCTTCAAACATTTCTGGTATATGAAAAACATGTTTTTCAATGGCAAAAATCAATGAATATTGTAAATGCACAAACAGTAATATCTCCACATTGCACGGTGCAATTCTGAAATTTTTAGCTTTTTCCTGTTAATCCTAGCATGATAAAGAAGATTCAAAGAGAGTGAGATGCCAGCTCCTTTCATTCAGTCAGTAGCTTCAAACATTTCTGGTATATGAAAAACATGTTTTTCAATGGCAAAAATCAATGAATATTGTAAATGCACAAACAGTAATATCTCCACATTGCAAGGTGCAATTCTGAAATTTTTTGCTTTTTCCTGCTAATCCTAGCATGATAAAGAAGATTCAAAGAGAGTGAGATGCCAGCTCCTTTCATTGTCAGTAGCTTCAAACATTTCTGGTATATGAAAAACGTTTTTCAATGGCAAAAATCAATGAATATTGTAAATGCACAAACAGTAATATCTCCACATTGCACGGTGCAATTCTGAAATTTTTAGCTTTTTCCTGTTAATCCTAGCATGATAAAGAAGATTCAAAGAGAGTGAGATGCCAGCTCCTTTCATTCAGTCAGTAGCTTCAAACATTTCTGGTATATGAAAAACATGTTTTTCAATGGCAAAAATCAATGAATATTGTAAATGCACAAACAGTAATATCTCCACATTGCAAGGTGCAATTCTGAAATTTTTTGCTTTTTCCTGTTAATCCTAGCATGATAAAGAAGATTCAAAGAGAGTGAGATGCCAGCTCCTTTCAGTCAGTAGCTTCAAACATTTCTGGTATATGAAAAACATGTTTTTCAATGGCAAAAATCAATGAATATTGTAAATGCACAAGCAGTAATATCTCCACATTGCAAGGTGCAATTCTGAAATTTTTTGCTTTTTCCTGCTAATCCTAGCATGATAAAGAAGATTCAAAGAGAGTGAGATGCCAGCTCCTTTCATTCAGTCAGTAGCTTCAAACATTTCTGGTATATGAAAAACATGTTTTTCAATGGCAAAAATCAATGAATATTGTAAATGCACAAACAGTAATATCTCCACATTGCACGGTGCAATTCTGAAATTTTTAGCTTTTTCCTGTTAATCCTAGCATGATAAAGAAGATTCAAAGAGAGTGAGATGCCAGCTCCTTTCATTCAGTCAGTAGCTTCAAACATTTCTGGTATATGAAAAACGTTTTTCAATGGCAAAAATCAATGAATATTGTAAATGCACAAACAGTAATATCTCCACATTGCAAGGTGCAATTCTGAAATTTTTTGCTTTTTCCTGCTAATCCTGGCATGATAAAGAAGATTCAAAGAGAGTGAGATGCCAGCTCCTTTCATTCAGTCAGTAGCTTCAAACATTTCTGGTATATGAAAAACATGTTTTTCAATGGCAAAAATCAATGAATATTGTAAATGCACAAACAGTAATATCTCCACATTGCATGGTGCAATTCTGAAATTTTTAGCTTTTTCCTGTTAATCCTAGCATGATAAAGAAGATTCAAAGAGAGTGAGATGCCAGCTCCTTTCATTCAGTCAGTAGCTTCAAACATTTCTGGTATATGAAAAACATGTTTTTCAATGGCAAAAATCAATGAATATTGTAAATGCACAAACAGTAATATCACCACATTGCAAGGTGCAATTCTGAAATTTTTTGCTTTTTCCTGTTAATCCTAGCATGATAAGATTCAAAGAGAGTGAGATGCCAGCTCCTTTCATTCAGTCAGTAGCTTCAAACATTTCTGGTATATGAAAAACATGTTTTTCAATGGCAAAAATCAATGAATATTGTAAATGCACAAACAGTAATATCTCCACATTGCAAGGTGCAATTCTGAAATTTTTTGCTTTTTCCTGCTAATCCTAGCATGATAAAGAAGATTCAAAGAGAGTGAGATGCCAGCTCCTTTCATTCAGTCAGTAGCTTCAAACATTTCTGGTATATGAAAAACATGTTTTTCAATGGCAAAAATCAATGAATATTGTAAATGCACAAACAGTAATATCTCCACATTGCACGGTGCAATTCTGAAATTTTTTGCTTTTTCCTGTTAATCCTAGCATGATAAAGAAGATTCAAAGAGAGTGAGATGCCAGCTCCTTTCATTCAGTCAGTAGCTTCAAACATTTTCTGGTATATGAAAAACATGTTTTTCAATGGCAAAAATCAATGAATATTGTAAATGCACAAACAGTAATATCTCCACATTGCACGGTGCAATTCTGAAATTTTTAGCTTTTTCCTGTTAATCCTAGCATGATAAAGAAGATTCTAAGAGAGTGAGATGCCAGCTCCTTTCATTCAGTCAGTAGCTTCAAACATTTCTGGTATATGAAAAACATGTTTTTCAATGGCAAAAATCAATGAATATTGTAAATGCACAAACAGTAATATCTCCACATTGCAAGGTGCAATTCTGAAATTTTTTGCTTTTTCCTGCTAATCCTAGCATGATAAAGAAGATTCAAAGAGAGTGAGATGCCAGCTCCTTTCATTCAGTCAGTAGCTTCAAACATTTCTGGTATATGAAAAACATGTTTTTCAATGGCAAAAATCAATGAATATTGTAAATGCACAAACAGTAATATCTCCACATTGCACAGTGGAATTCTGAAATTTTTAGCTTTTTCCTGTTAATCCTAGCATGATAAAGAAGATTCAAAGAGAGTGAGATGCCAGCTCCTTTCATTCAGTCAGTAGCTTCAAACATTTCTGGTATATGAAAAACATGTTTTTCAATGGCAAAAATCAATGAATATTGTAAATGCACAAACAGTAATATCTCCACATTGCACGGTGCAATTCTGAAATTTTTTGCTTTTTCCTGTTAATCCTAGCATGATAAAGAAGATTCAAAGAGAGTGAGATGCCAGCTCCTTTCATTCAGTCAGTAGCTTCAAACATTTCTGGTATATGAAAAACGTTTTTCAATGGCAAAAATCAATGAATATTGTAAATGCACAAACAGTAATATCTCCACATTGCAAGGTGCAATTCTGAAATTTTTTGCTTTTTCCTGCTAATCCTAGCATGATAAAGAAGATTCAAAGAGAGTGAGATGCCAGCTCCTTTCATTCAGTCAGTAGCTTCAAACATTTCTGGTATATGAAAAACATGTTTTTCAATGGCAAAAATCAATGAATATTGTAAATGCACAAACAGTAATATCTCCACATTGCACGGTGCAATTCTGAAATTTTTTGCTTTTTCCTGTTAATCCTAGCATGATAAAGAAGATTCAAAGAGAGTGAGATGCCAGCTCCTTTCATTCAGTCAGTAGCTTCAAACATTTCTGGTATATGAAAAACATGTTTTTCAATGGCAAAAATCAATGAATATTGTAAATGCACAAACAGTAATATCTCCACATTGCAAGGTGCAATTCTGAAATTTTTTGCTTTTTCCTGCTAATCCTAGCATGATAAAGAAGATTCAAAGAGAGTGAGATGCCAGCTCCTTTCATTCAGTCAGTAGCTTCAAACATTTCTGGTATATGAAAAACATGTTTTTCAATGGCAAAAATCAATGAATATTGTAAATGCACAAACAGTAATATCTCCACATTGCACGGTGCAATTCTGAAATTTTTAGCTTTTTCCTGTTAATCCTAGCATGATAAAGAAGATTCAAAGAGAGTGAGATGCCAGCTCCTTTCATTCAGTCAGTAGCTTCAAACATTTCTGGTATATGAAAAACATGTTTTTCAATGGCAAAAATCAATGAATATTGTAAATGCACAAACAGTAATATCTCCACATTGCAAGGTGCAATTCTGAATTTTTTTGCTTTTTCCTGCTAATCCTAGCATGATAAGATTCAAAGAGAGTGAGATGCCAGCTCCTTTCATTCAGTCAGTAGCTTCAAACATTTCTGGTATATGAAAAACATGTTTTTCAATGGCAAAAATCAATGAATATTGTAAATGCACAAACAGTAATATCTCCACATTGCAAGGTGCAATTCTGAAATTTTTTGCTTTTTCCTGTTAATCCTAGCATGATAAAGAAGATTCAAAGAGAGTGAGAAGCCAGCTCCTTTCATTCAGTCAGTAGCTTCAAACATTTCTGGTATATGAAAAACATGTTTTTCAATGGCAAAAATCAATGAATATTGTAAATGCACAAACAGTAATATCTCCACATTGCAAGGTGCAATTCTGAAATTTTTTGCTTTTTCCTGCTAATCCTAGCATGATAAAGAAGATTCAAAGAGAGTGAGATGCCAGCTCCTTTCATTCAGTCAGTAGCTTCAAACATTTCTGGTATATGAAAAACATGTTTTTCAATGGCAAAAATCAATGAATATTGTAAATGCACAAACAGTAATATCTCCACATTGCACGGTGCAATTCTGAAATTTTTAGCTTTTTCCTGTTAATCCTAGCATGATAAAGAAGAAAAGAGAGTGAGATGCCAGCTCCTTTCATTCAGTCAGTAGCTTCAAACATTTCTGGTATATGAAAAACATGTTTTTCAATGGCAAAAATCAATGAATATTGTAAATGCACAAACAGTAATATCTCCACATTGCAAGGTGCAATTCTGAATTTTTTTGCTTTTTCCTGCTAATCCTAGCATGATAAGATTCAAAGAGAGTGAGATGCCAGCTCCTTTCATTCAGTCAGTAGCTTCAAACATTTCTGGTATATGAAAAACATGTTTTTCAATGGCAAAAATCAATGAATATTGTAAATGCACAAACAGTAATATCTCCACATTGCAAGGTGCAATTCTGAAATTTTTTGCTTTTTCCTGTTAATCCTAGCATGATAAAGAAGATTCAAAGAGAGTGAGATGCCAGCTCCTTTCATTCAGTCAGTAGCTTCAAACATTTCTGGTATATAAAAAACATGTTTTTCAATGGCAAAAATCAATGAATATTGTAAATGCACAAACAGTAATATCTCCACATTGCAAGGTGCAATTCTGAAATTTTTTGCTTTTTCCTGCTAATCCTAGCATGATAAAGAAGATTCAAAGAGAGTGAGATGCCAGCTCCTTTCATTCAGTCAGTAGCTTCAAACATTTCTGGTATATGAAAAACATGTTTTTCAATGGCAAAAATCAATGAATATTGTAAATGCACAAACAGTAATATCTCAACATTGCACGGTGCAATTCTGAAATTTTTAGCTTTTTCCTGTTAATCCTAGCATGATAAAGAAGATTCAAAGAGAGTGAGATGCCAGCTCCTTTCATTCAGTCAGTAGCTTCAAACATTTCTGGTATATGAAAAACATGTTTTTCAATGGCAAAAATCAATGAATATTGTAAATGCACAAACAGTAATATCTCCACATTGCAAGGTGCAATTCTGAAATTTTTTGCTTTTTCCTGTTAATCCTAGCATGATAAAGAAGATTCAAAGAGAGTGAGATGCCAGCTCCTTTCATTCAGTCAGTAGCTTCAAACATTTCTGGTATATGAAAAACATGTTTTTCAATGGCAAAAATCAATGAATATTGTAAATGCACAAACAGTAATATCTCCACATTGCAAGGTGCAATTCTGAAATTTTTTGCTTTTTCCTGCTAATCCTAGCATGATAAAGAAGATTCAAAGAGAGTGAGATGCCAGCTCCTTTCATTCAGTCAGTAGCTTCAAACATTTCTGGTATATGAAAAACATGTTTTTCAATGGCAAAAATCAATGAATATTGTAAATGCACAAACAGTAATATCTCCACATTGCACGGTGCAATTCTGAAATTTTTAGCTTTTTCCTGTTAATCCTAGCATGATAAAGAAGATTCAAAGAGAGTGAGATGCCAGCTCCTTTCATTCAGTCAGTAGCTTCAAACATTTCTGGTATATGAAAAACATGTTTTTCAATGGCAAAAATCAATGAATATTGTAAATGCACAAACAGTAATATCTCCACATTGCAAGGTGCAATTCTGAAATTTTTTGCTTTTTCCTGCTAATCCTAGCATGATAAAGAAGATTCAAAGAGAGTGAGATGCCAGCTCCTTTCATTCAGTCAGTAGCTTCAAACATTTCTGGTATATGAAAAACATGTTTTTCAATGGCAAAAATCAATGAATATTGTAAATGCACAAACAGTAATATCTCCACATTGCACGGTGCAATTCTGAAATTTTTAGCTTTTTCCTGTTAATCCTAGCATGATAAAGAAGATTCAAAGAGAGTGAGATGCCAGCTCCTTTCATTCAGTCAGTAGCTTCAAACATTTCTGGTATATGAAAAACGTTTTTCAATGGCAAAAATCAATGAATATTGTAAATGCACAAACAGTAATATCTCCACATTGCAAGGTGCAATTCTGAAATTCTTTGCTTTTTCCTGTTAATCCTAGCATGATAAAGAAGATTCAAAGAGAGTGAGATGCCAGCTCCTTTCATTCAGTCAGTAGCTTCAAACATTTCTGGTATATGAAAAACATGTTTTTCAATGGCAAAAATCAATGAATATTGTAAATGCACAAACAGTAATATCTCCACATTGCAAGGTGCAATTCTGAAATTTTTTGCTTTTTCCTGCTAATCCTAGCATGATAAAGAAGATTCAAAGAGAGTGAGATGCCAGCTCCTTTCATTCAGTCAGTAGCTTCAAACATTTCTGGTATATGAAAAACATGTTTTTCAATGGCAAAAATCAATGAATATTGTAAATGCACAAACAGTAATATCTCCACATTGCACGGTGCAATTCTGAAATTTTTAGCTTTTTCCTGTTAATCCTAGCATGATAAAGAAGATTCAAAGAGAGTGAGATGCCAGCTCCTTTCATTCAGTCAGTAGCTTCAAACATTTCTGGTATATGAAAAACATGTTTTTCAATGGCAAAAATCAATGAATATTGTAAATGCACAAACAGTAATATCTCCACATTGCAAGGTGCAATTCTGAAATTTTTTGCTTTTTCCTGCTAATCCTAGCATGATAAAGAAGATTCAAAGAGAGTGAGATGCCAGCTCCTTTCATTCAGTCAGTAGCTTCAAACATTTCTGGTATATGAAAAACATGTTTTTCAATGGCAAAAATCAATGAATATTGTAAATGCACAAACAGTAATATCTCCACATTGCACGGTGCAATTCTGAAATTTTTAGCTTTTTCCTGTTAATCCTAGCATGATAAAGAAGATTCAAAGAGAGTGAGATGCCAGCTCCTTTCATTCAGTCAGTAGCTTCAAACATTTCTGGTATATGAAAAACATGTTTTTCAATGGCAAAAATCAATGAATATTGTAAATGCACAAACAGTAATATCTCCACATTGCAAGGTGCAATTCTGAAATTTTTTGCTTTTTCCTGTTAATCCTAGCATGATAAAGAAGATTCAAAGAGAGTGAGAAGCCAGCTCCTTTCATTCAGTCAGTAGCTTCAAACATTTCTGGTATATGAAAAACATGTTTTTCAATGGCAAAAATCAATGAATATTGTAAATGCACAAACAGTAATATCTCCACATTGCAAGGTGCAATTCTGAAATTTTTTGCTTTTTCCTGCTAATCCTAGCATGATAAAGAAGATTCAAAGAGAGTGAGATGCCAGCTCCTTTCATTCAGTCAGTAGCTTCAAACATTTCTGGTATATGAAAAACATGTTTTTCAATGGCAAAAATCAATGAATATTGTAAATGCACAAACAGTAATATCTCCACATTGCACGGTGCAATTCTGAAATTTTTAGCTTTTTCCTGTTAATCCTAGCATGATAAAGAAGATTCAAAGAGAGTGAGATGCCAGCTCCTTTCATTCAGTCAGTAGCTTCAAACATTTCTGGTATATGAAAAACATGTTTTTCAATGGCAAAAATCAATGAATATTGTAAATGCACAAACAGTAATATCTCCACATTGCAAGGTGCAATTCTGAATTTTTTTGCTTTTTCCTGCTAATCCTAGCATGATAAAGAAGATTCAAAGAGAGTGAGATGCCAGCTCCTTTCATTCAGTCAGTAGCTTCAAACATTTCTGGTATATGAAAAACATGTTTTTCAATGGCAAAAATCAATGAATATTGTAAATGCACAAACAGTAATATCTCCACATTGCAAGGTGCAATTCTGAAATTTTTTGCTTTTTCCTGTTAATCCTAGCATGATAAAGAAGATTCAAAGAGAGTGAGATGCCAGCTCCTTTCATTCAGTCAGTAGCTTCAAACATTTCTGGTATATAAAAAACATGTTTTTCAATGGCAAAAATCAATGAATATTGTAAATGCACAAACAGTAATATCTCCACATTGCAAGGTGCAATTCTGAAATTTTTTGCTTTTTCCTGCTAATCCTAGCATGATAAAGAAGATTCAAAGAGAGTGAGATGCCAGCTCCTTTCATTCAGTCAGTAGCTTCAAACATTTCTGGTATATGAAAAACATGTTTTTCAATGGCAAAAATCAATGAATATTGTAAATGCACAAACAGTAATATCTCCACATTGCACGGTGCAATTCTGAAATTTTTAGCTTTTTCCTGTTAATCCTAGCATGATAAAGAAGATTCAAAGAGAGTGAGATGCCAGCTCCTTTCATTCAGTCAGTAGCTTCAAACATTTCTGGTATATGAAAAACATGTTTTTCAATGGCAAAAATCAATGAATATTGTAAATGCACAAACAGTAATATCTCCACATTGCAAGGTGCAATTCTGAAATTTTTTGCTTTTTCCTGCTAATCCTAGCATGATAAAGAAGATTCAAAGAGAGTGAGATGCCAGCTCCTTTCATTCAGTCAGTAGCTTCAAACATTTCTGGTATATGAAAAACATGTTTTTCAATGGCAAAAATCAATGAATATTGTAAATGCACAAACAGTAATATCTCCACATTGCACGGTGCAATTCTGAAATTTTTAGCTTTTTCCTGTTAATCCTAGCATGATAAAGAAGATTCAAAGAGAGTGAGATGCCAGCTCCTTTCATTCAGTCAGTAGCTTCAAACATTTCTGGTATATGAAAAACATGTTTTTCAATGGCAAAAATCAATGAATATTGTAAATGCACAAACAGTAATATCTCCACATTGCAAGGTGCAATTCTGAAATTTTTTGCTTTTTCCTGTTAATCCTAGCATGATAAAGAAGATTCAAAGAGAGTGAGATGCCAGCTCCTTTCATTCAGTCAGTAGCTTCAAACATTTCTGGTATATGAAAAACATGTTTTTCAATGGCAAAAATCAATGAATATTGTAAATGCACAAACAGTAATATCTCCACATTGCAAGGTGCAATTCTGAAATTTTTTGCTTTTTCCTGCTAATCCTAGCATGATAAAGAAGATTCAAAGAGAGTGAGATGCCAGCTCCTTTCATTCAGTCAGTAGCTTCAAACATTTCTGGTATATGAAAAACATGTTTTTCAATGCTAAAAATCAATGAATATTGTAAATGCACAAACAGTAATATCTCCA
Source organism: Phyllobates terribilis (assembly GCF_046119375.1). Lineage (NCBI taxonomy): Eukaryota > Metazoa > Chordata > Amphibia > Anura > Dendrobatidae > Phyllobates > Phyllobates terribilis. The sequence goes on from NW_027365403.1 coordinate 11,991, forward strand.
CATTGCACGGTGCAATTCTGAAATTTTTAGCTTTTTCCTGTTAATCCTAGCATGATAAAGAAGATTCAAAGAGAGTGAGATGCCAGCTCCTTTCATTCAGTCAGTAGCTTCAAACATTTCTGGTATATGAAAAACATGTTTTTCAATGGCAAAAATCAATGAATATTGTAAATGCACAAACAGTAATATCTCCACATTGCAAGGTGCAATTCTGAAATTTTTTGCTTTTTCCTGTTAATCCTAGCATGATAAAGAAGATTCAAAGAGAGTGAGATGCCAGCTCCTTTCATTCAGTCAGTAGCTTCAAACATTTCTGGTATATGAAAAACATGTTTTTCAATGGCAAAAATCAATGAATATTGTAAATGCACAAACAGTAATTTCTCCGCATTGCAAGGTGCAAGTCTGAAATTTTTTGCTTTTTCCTGCTCCTCTTAGCATGAAAAAGAAGATTCAAAGAGAGTGAGATGCCAGCTCCTTTCATTCAGTCAGTAGCTTCAATCATTTCTGGACGTTTTTCAATGGCAAAAATCAATGAATATTGTAAATGCACAAACAGTAATTTCTCCGCATTGCAAGGTGCAATTCTGAAATTTTTTGCTTTTTCCTGCTCCTCTTAGCATGATAAAGAAGATTCAAAGAGAGTGAGATGCCAGCTCCTTTCATTCAGTCAGTAGCTTCAAACATTTCTGGTATATGAATAACATGATGTTTTTCAATGGCAAAAATCAATGAATATTGTAAATGCACAAACAGTAATTTCTCCGCATTGCAAGGTGCAAGTCTGAAATTTTTTGCTTTTTCCTGCTCCTCTTAGCATGATAAAGAAGATTCAAAGAGAGTGAGATGCCAGTTACTTTCATGCAGTCAGTAGCTTCAATCATTTCTGGACGTTTTTCAATGGTAAAAATCAATGAATATTGTAAATGCACAAACAGTAATTTCTCCACATTGCAAGGTGCAATTCTGAAATTTTTTGCTTTTTCCTGCTCCTCTTAGCATGATAAAGAAGATTCAAAGAGAGTGAGATGCCAGCTCCTTTCATTCAGTCAGTAGCTTCAAACATTTCTGGTATATGAATAACATGATGTTTTTCAATGGCAAAAATCAATGAATATTGTAAATGCACAAACAGTAATTTCTCCGCATTGCAAGGTGCAATTCTGAAATTTTTTGCTTTTTCCTGCTCCTCTTAGCATGATAAAGAAGATTCAAAGAGAGTGAGATGCCAGCTCCTTTCATTCAGTCAGTAGCTTCAAACATTTCTGGTATATGAATAACATGATGTTTTTCAATGGCAAAAATCAATGAATATTGTAAATGCACAAACAGTAATTTCTCCGCATTGCAAGGTGCAATTCTGAAATTTTTTGCTTTTTCCTGCTCCTCTTAGCATGATAAAGAAGATTCAAAAAGAGTGAGATGCCAGCTCCTTTCATTCAGTCAGTAGCTTCAATCATTTCTGGATGTTTTTCAATGGCAAAAATCAATGAATATTGTAAATGCACAAACAGTAATTTCTCCGCATTGCAAGGTGCAATTCTGAAATTTTTTGCTTTTTCCTGCTCCTCTTAGCATGATAAAGAAGATTCAAAGAGAGTGAGATGCCAGCTCCTTTCATTCAGTCAGTAGCTTCAATCATTTCTGGATGTTTTTCAATGGCAAAAATCAATGAATATTGTAAATGCACAAACAGTAATTTCTCCGCATTGCAAGGTGCAATTCTGAAATTTTTTGCTTTTTCCTGCTCCTCTTAGCATGATAAAGAAGATTCAAAGAGAGTGAGATGCCAGCTCCTTTCATTCAGTCAGTAGCTTCAAACATTTCTGGGATATGAATAACATGATGTTTTTCAATGGCAAAAATCAATGAATATTGTAAATGCACAAACAGTAATTTCTCCGCATTGCAAGGTGCAAGTCTGAAATTTTTTTGCTTTTTCCTGCTCCTCTTAGCATGATAAAGAAGATTCAAAGAGAGTGAGATGCCAGCTACTTTCATTCAGTCAGTAGCTTCAATCATTTCTGGACGTTTTTCAATGGTAAAAATCAATGAATATTGTAAATGCACAAACAGTAATTTCTCCACATTGCAAGGTGCAATTCTGAAATTTTTTGCTTTTTCCTGCTCCTCTTAGCATGATAAAGAAGATTCAAAGAGAGTGAGATGCCAGCTCCTTTCATTCAGTCAGTAGCTTCAAACATTTCTGGTATATGAATAACATGATGTTTTTCAATGGCAAAAATCAATGAATATTGTAAATGCACAAACAGTAATTTCTCCACATTGCAAGGTGCAATTCTGAAATTTTTTGCTTTTTCCTGCTCCTCTTAGCATGATAAAGAAGATTCAAAGAGAGTGAGATGCCAGCTCCTTTCATTCAGTCAGTAGCTTCAAACATTTCTGGTATATGAATAACATGATGTTTTTCAATGGCAAAAATCAATGAATATTGTAAATGCACAAACAGTAATTTCTCCGCATTGCAAGGTGCAATTCTGAAATTTTTTGCTTTTTCCTGCTCCTCTTAGCATGATAAAGAAGATTCAAAGAGAGTGAGATGCCAGCTCCTTTCATTCAGTCAGTAGCTTCAAACATTTCTGGTATATGAATAACATGATGTTTTTCAATGGCAAAAATCAATGAATATTGTAAATGCACAAACAGTAATTTCTCCGCATTGCAAGGTGCAATTCTGAAATTTTTTGCTTTTTCCTGCTCCTCTTAGCATGATAAAGAAGATTCAAAAAGAGTGAGATGCCAGCTCCTTTCATTCAGTCAGTAGCTTCAATCATTTCTGGATGTTTTTCAATGGCAAAAATCAATGAATATTGTAAATGCACAAACAGTAATTTCTCCGCATTGCAAGGTGCAATTCTGAAATTTTTTGCTTTTTCCTGCTCCTCTTAGCATGATAAAGAAGATTCAAAGAGAGTGAGATGCCAGCTCCTTTCATTCAGTCAGTAGCTTCAATCATTTCTGGATGTTTTTCAATGGCAAAAATCAATGAATATTGTAAATGCACAAACAGTAATTTCTCCGCATTGCAAGATGCAATTCTGAAATTTTTTGCTTTTTCCTGCTCCTCTTAGCATGATAAAGAAGATTCAAAGAGAGTGAGATGCCAGCTCCTTTCATTCAGTCAGTAGCTTCAAACATTTCTGGGATATGAATAACATGATGTTTTTCAATGGCAAAAATCAATGAATATTGTAAATGCACAAACAGTAATTTCTCCGCATTGCAAGGTGCAAGTCTGAAATTTTTTTGCTTTTTCCTGCTCCTCTTAGCATGATAAAGAAGATTCAAAGAGAGTGAGATGCCAGCTACTTTCATTCAGTCAGTAGCTTCAATCATTTCTGGACGTTTTTCAATGGTAAAAATCAATGAATATTGTAAATGCACAAACAGTAATTTCTCCACATTGCAAGGTGCAATTCTGAAATTTTTTGCTTTTTCCTGCTCCTCTTAGCATGATAAAGAAGATTCAAAGAGAGTGAGATGCCAGCTCCTTTCATTCAGTCAGTAGCTTCAAACATTTCTGGTATATGAATAACATGATGTTTTTCAATGGCAAAAATCAATGAATATTGTAAATGCACAAACAGTAATTTCTCCACATTGCAAGGTGCAATTCTGAAATTTTTTGCTTTTTCCTGCTCCTCTTAGCATGATAAAGAAGATTCAAAGAGAGTGAGATGCCAGCTCCTTTCATTCAGTCAGTAGCTTCAAACATTTCTGGTATATGAATAACATGATGTTTTTCAATGGCAAAAATCAATGAATATTGTAAATGCACAAACAGTAATTTCTCCGCATTGCAAGGTGCAATTCTGAAATTTTTTGCTTTTTCCTGCTCCTCTTAGCATGATAAAGAAGATTCAAAGAGAGTGAGATGCCAGCTCCTTTCATTCAGTCAGTAGCTTCAATCATTTCTGGACGTTTTTCAATGGCAAAAATCAATGAATATTGTAAATGCACAAACAGTAATTTCTCCGCATTGCAAGGTGCAATTCTGAAATTTTTTGCTTTTTCCTGCTCCTCTTAGCATGATAAAGAAGATTCAAAGAGAGTGAGATGTCAGCTCCTTTCATTCAGTCAGTAGCTTCAAACATTTCTGGTATATGAATAACATGATGTTTTTCAATGGCAAAAATCAATGAATATTGTAAATGCACAAACAGTAATTTCTCCGCATTGCAAGGTGCAATTCTGAAATTTTTTGCTTTTTCCTGCTCCTCTTAGCATGATAAAGAAGATTCAAAGAGAGTGAGATGCCAGCTCCTTTCATTCAGTCAGTAGCTTCAATCATTTCTGGACGTTTTTCAATGGCAAAAATCAATGAATATTGTAAATGCACAAACAGTAATTTCTCCGCATTGCAAGGTGCAATTCTGAAATTTTTTGCTTTTTCCTGCTCCTCTTAGCATGATAAAGAAGATTCAAAGAGAGTGAGATGCCAGCTCCTTTCATTCAGTCAGTAGCTTCAAACATTTCTGGAATATGAATAACATGATGTTTTTCAATGGCAAAAATCAATGAATATTGTAAATGCACAAACAGTAATTTCTCCGCATTGCAAGGTGCAAGTCTGAAATTTTTTGCTTTTTCCTGCTCCTCTTAGCATGATAAAGAAGATTCAAAGAGAGTGAGATGCCAGCTACTTTCATTCAGTCAGTAGCTTCAATCATTTCTGGACGTTTTTCAATGGTAAAAATCAATGAATATTGTAAATGCACAAACAGTAATTTCTCCACATTGCAATGTGCAATTCTAAAATTTTTTGCTTTTTCCTGCTCCTCTTAGCATGATAAAGAAGATTCAAAGAGAGTGAGATGCCAGCTCCTTTCATTCAGTCAGTAGCTTCAAACATTTCTGGTATATGAATAACATGATGTTTTTCAATGGCAAAAATCAATGAATATTGTAAATGCACAAACAGTAATTTCTCCGCATTGCAAGGTGCAATTCTGAAATTTTTTGCTTTTTCCTGCTCCTCTTAGCATGATAAAGAAGATTCAAAGAGAGTGAGATGCCAACTCCTTTCATTCAGTCAGTAGCTTCAAACATTTCTGGTATATGAATAACATGATGTTTTTCAATGGCAAAAATCAATGAATATTGTAAATGCACAAACAGTAATTTCTCCGCATTGCAAGGTGCAATTCTGAAATTTTTTGCTTTTTCCTGCTCCTCTTAGCATGATAAAGAAGATTCAAAGAGAGTGAGGTGCCAGCTCCTTTCATTCAGTCAGTAGCTTCAAACATTTCTGGTATATGAATAACATGTTTTTCAATGGCAAAAATCAATGAATATTGTAAATGCACAAACAGTAATTTCTCCGCATTGCAAGGTGCAATTCTGAAATTTTTTGCTTTTTCCTGCTCCTCTTAGCATGATAAAGAAGATTCAAAGAGAGTGAGATGCCAGCTCCTTTCATTCAATCAGTAGCTTCAATCATTTCTGGACGTTTTTCAATGGCAAAAATCAATGAATATTTTAAATGCACAAACAGTAATTTCTCCGCATTGCAAGGTGCAATTCTGAAATTTTTTGCTTTTTCCTGCTCCTCTTAGCATGATAAAGAAGATTCAAAGAGAGTGAGATGCCAGATCCTTTCATTCAGTCAGTAGCTTCAATCATTTCTGGACGTTTTTCAATGGCAAAAATCAATGAATATTGTAAATGCACAAACAGTAATTTCTCCGCATTGCAAGGTGCAATTCTGAAATTTTTTGCTTTTTCCTGCTCCTCTTAGCATGATAAAGAAGATTCAAAGAGAGTGAGATGCCAGCTCCTTTGATTCAGTCAGTAGCTTCAAACATTTCTGGTATATGAATAACATGATGTTTTTCAATGGCAAAAATCAATGAATATTGTAAATGCACAAACAGTAATTTCTCCGCATTGCAAGGTGCAAGTCTGAAATTTTTTGCTTTTTCCTGCTCCTCTTAGCATGATAAAGAAGATTCAAAGAGAGTGAGATGCCAGCTACTTTCATTCAGTCAGTAGCTTCAATCATTTCTGGACGTTTTTCAATGGTAAAAATCAATGAATATTGTAAATGCACAAACAGTAATTTCTCCACATTGCAAGGTGCAATTCTGAAATTTTTTGCTTTTTCCTGCTCCTCTTAGCATGATAAAGAAGATTCAGAGAGTGAGATGCCAGCTCCTTTCATTCAGTCAGTAGCTTCAAACATTTCTGGTATATGAATAACATGATGTTTTTCAATGGCAAAAATCAATGAATATTGTAAATGCACAAACAGTAATTTCTCCGCATTGCAAGGTGCAAGTCTGAAATTTTTTGCTTTTTCCTGCTCCTCTTAGCATGATAAAGAAGATTCAAAGAGAGTGAGATGCCAGCTACTTTCATTCAGTCAGTAGCTTCAATCATTTCTGGACGTTTTTCAAAGGTAAAAATCAATGAATATTGTAAATGCACAAACAGTAATTTCTCCACATTGCAAGGTGCAATTCTGAAATTTTTTGCTTTTTCCTGCTCCTCTTAGCATGATAAAGAAGATTCAAAGAGAGTGAGATGCCAGCTCCTTTCATTCAGTCAGTAGCTTCAAACATTTCTGGTATATGAATAACATGATGTTTTTCAATGGCAAAAATCAATGAATATTGTAAATGCACAAACAGTAATTTCTCCACATTGCAAGGTGCAATTCTGAAATTTTTTGCTTTTTCCTGCTCCTCTTAGCATGATAAAGAAGATTCAAAGAGAGTGAGATGCCAGCTCCTTTCATTCAGTCAGTAGCTTCAAACATTTCTGGTATATGAATAACATGATGTTTTTCAATGGCAAAAATCAATGAATATTGTAAATGCACAAACAGTAATTTCTCCGCATTGCAAGGTGCAATTCTGAAATTTTTTGCTTTTTCCTGCTCCTCTTAGCATGATAAAGAAGATTCAAAGAGAGTGAGATGCCAGCTCCTTTCATTCAGTCAGTAGCTTCAATCATTTCTGGACGTTTTTCAATGGCAAAAATCAATGAATATTGTAAATGCACAAACAGTAATTTCTCCGCATTGCAAGGTGCAATTCTGAAATTTTTTGCTTTTTCCTGCTCCTCTTAGCATGATAAAGAAGATTCAAAGAGAGTGAGATGTCAGCTCCTTTCATTCAGTCAGTAGCTTCAAACATTTCTGGTATATGAATAACATGATGTTTTTCAATGGCAAAAATCAATGAATATTGTAAATGCACAAACAGTAATTTCTCCGCATTGCAAGGTGCAATTCTGAAATTTTTTGCTTTTTCCTGCTCCTCTTAGCATGATAAAGAAGATTCAAAGAGAGTGAGATGCCAGCTCCTTTCATTCAGTCAGTAGCTTCAATCATTTCTGGACGTTTTTCAATGGCAAAAATCAATGAATATTGTAAATGCACAAACAGTAATTTCTCCGCATTGCAAGGTGCAATTCTGAAATTTTTTGCTTTTTCCTGCTCCTCTTAGCATGATAAAGAAGATTCAAAGAGAGTGAGATGCCAGCTCCTTTCATTCAGTCAGTAGCTTCAAACATTTCTGGTATATGAATAACATGATGTTTTTCAATGGCAAAAATCAATGAATATTGTAAATGCACAAACAGTAATTTCTCCGCATTGCAAGGTGCAAGTCTGAAATTTTTTGCTTTTTCCTGCTCCTCTTAGCATGATAAAGAAGATTCAAAGAGAGTGAGATGCCAGCTCCTTTCATTCAGTCAGTAGCTTCAATCATTTCTGGATGTTTTTCAATGGCAAAAATCAATGAATATTGTAAATGCACAAACTGTAATTTCTCCGTATTGCAAGGTGCAATTCTGAAATTTTTTGCTTTTTCCTGCTCCTCTTAGCATGATAAAGAAGATTCAAAGAGAGTGAGATGCCAGCTCCTTTCATTCAGTCAGTAGCTTCAATCATTTCTGGACGTTTTTCAATGGCAAAAATCAATGAATATTGTAAATGCACAAACAGTAATTTCTCCGCATTGCAAGGTGCAATTCTGAAATTTTTTGCTTTTTCCTGCTCCTCTTAGCATGATAAAGAAGATTCAAAGAGAGTGAGATGACAGCTCCTTTCATTTAGTCAGTACCTTCAATCATTTCTGGACGTTTTTCAATGGCAAAAATCAATGAATATTGTAAATGCACAAACAGTAATTTCTCCGCATTGCAAGGTGCAATTCTGAAATTTTTTGCTTTTTCCCGCTCCTCTTAGCATGATAAAGAAGATTGAAAGAGAGTGAGGTGCCAGCTCCTTTCATTCAGTCAGTAGCTTCAAACATTTCTGGTATATGAATAACATGTTTTTCAATGGCAAAAATCAATGAATATTGTAAATGCACAAACAGTAATTTCTCCGCATTGCAAGGTGCAATTCTGAAATTTTTTGATTTTTCCTGCTCCTCTTAGCATGATAAAGAAGATTCAAAGAGAGTGAGATGCCAGCTCCTTTCATTCAGTCAGTAGCTTCAATCATTTCTGGACGTTTTTCAATGGCAAAAATCAATGAATATTGTAAATGCACAAACAGTAATTTCTCCGCATTGCAAGGTGCAATTCTGAAATTTTTTGTTTTTTCCTGCTCCTCTTAGCATGATAAAGAAGATTCAAAGAGAGTGAGATGCCAGCTCCTTTCATTCAGTCAGTAGCTTCAAACATTTCTGGTATATGAATAACATGATGTTTTTCAATGGCAAAAATCAATGAATATTGTAAATGCACAAACAGTAATTTCTCCGCATTGCAAGGTGCAATTCTGAAATTTTTTGCTTTTTCCTGCTCCTCTTAGCATGATAAAGAAGATTCAAAGAGAGTGAGATGCCAGCTCCTTTCATTCAGTCAGTAGCTTCAAACATTTCTGGTATATGAATAACATGATGTTTTTCAATGGCAAAAATCAATGAATATTGTAAATGCACAAACAGTAATTTCTCCGCATTGCAAGGTGCAAGTCTGAAATTTTTTGCTTTTTCCTGCTCCTCTTAGCATGATAAAGAAGATTCAAAGAGAGTGAGATGCCAGCTACTTTCATTCAGTCAGTAGCTTCAATCATTTCTGGACGTTTTTCAATGGTAAAAATCAATGAATATTGTAAATGCACAAACAGTAATTTCTCCACATTGCAAGGTGCAATTCTGAAATTTTTTGCTTTTTCCTGCTCCTCTTAGCATGATAACGAAGATTCAAAGAGAGTGAGATGCCAGCTCCTTTCATTCAGTCAGTAGCTTCAAACATTTCTGGTATATGAATAACATGATGTTTTTCAATGGCAAAAATCAATGAATATTGTAAATGCACAAACAGTAATTTCTCCGCATTGCAAGGTGCAATTCTGAAATTTTTTGCTTTTTCCTGCTCCTCTTAGCATGATAAAGAAGATTCAAAGAGAGTGAGATGCCAGCTCCTTTCATTCAGTCAGTAGCTTCAATCATTTCTGGATGTTTTTCAATGGCAAAAATCAATGAATATTGTAAATGCACAAACTGTAATTTCTCCGCATTGCAAGGTGCAATTCTGAAATTTTTTGCTTTTTCCTGCTCCTCTTAGCATGATAAAGAAGATTCAAAGAGAGTGAGATGCCAGCTCCTTTCATTCAGTCAGTAGCTTCAATCATTTCTGGACGTTTTTCAATGGCAAAAATCAATGAATATTGTAAATGCACAAACAGTAATTTCTCCGCATTGCAAGGTGCAATTCTGAAATTTTTTGCTTTTTCCTGCTCCTCTTAGCATGATAAAGAAGATTCAAAGAGAGTGAGATGCCAGCTCCTTTCATTCAGTCAGTAGCTTCAATCATTTCTGGACGTTTTTCAATGGCAAAAATCAATGAATATTGTAAATGCACAAACAGTAATTTCTCCGCATTGCAAGGTGCAATTCTGAAATTTTTTGCTTTTTCCCGCTCCTCTTAGCATGATAAAGAAGATTCAAAGAGAGTGAGGTGCCAGCTCCTTTCATTCAGTCAGTAGCTTCAAACATTTCTGGTATATGAATAACATGTTTTTCAATGGCAAAAATCAATGAATATTGTAAATGCACAAACAGTAATTTCTCCGCATTGCAAGGTGCAATTCTGAAATTTTTTGATTTTTCCTGCTCCTCTTAGCATGATAAAGAAGATTCAAAGAGAGTGAGATGCCAGCTCATTTCATTCAGTCAGTAGCTTCAATCATTTCTGGACGTTTTTCAATGGCAAAAATCAATGAATATTGTAAAAGCACAAACAGTAATTTCTCCGCATTGCAAGGTGCAATTCTGAAATTTTTTGCTTTTTCCTGCTCCTCTTAGCATGATAAAGAAGATTCAAAGAGAGTGAGATGCCAGCTCCTTTCATTCAGTCAGTAGCTTCAAACATTTCTGGTATATGAATAACATGATGTTTTTCAATGGCAAAAATCAATGAATATTGTAAATGCACAAACAGTAATTTCTCCGCATTGCAAGGTGCAATTCTGAAATTTTTTGCTTTTTCCTGCTCCTCTTAGCATGATAAAGAAGATTCAAAGAGAGTGAGATGCCAGCTCCTTTCATTCAGTCAGTAGCTTCAAACATTTCTGGTATATGAAAAACATGTTTTTCAATGGCAAAAATCAATGAATATTGTAAATGCACAAACAGTAATATCTCCACATTGCAAGGTGCAATTCTGAAATTCTTTGCTTTTTCCTGCTAATCCTAGCTTGATAAAGAAGATTCAAAGAGAGTGAGATGCCAGCTCCTTTCATTCAGTCAGTAGCTTCAAACATTTCTGGTATATGAAAAACATGTTTTTCAATGGCAAAAATCAATGAATATTGTAAATGCACAAACAGTAATTTCTCCGCATTGCAAGGTGCAATTCTGAAATTTTTTGCTTTTTCCTGCTCCTCTTAGCATGATAAAGAAGATTCAAAGAGAGTGAGATGCCAGCTCCTTTCATTCAGTCAGTAGCTTCAAACATTTCTGGTATATGAAAAACATGTTTTTCAATGGCAAAAATCAATGAATATTGTAAATGCACAAACAGTAATATCTCCACATTGCAAGGTGCAATTCTGAAATTCTTTGCTTTTTCCTGCTAATCCTAGCTTGATAAAGAAGATTCAAAGAGAGTGAGATGCCAGCTCCTTTCATTCAGTCAGTAGCTTCAAACATTTCTGGTATATGAAAAACATGTTTTTCAATGGCAAAAATCAATGAATATTGTAAATGCACAAACAGTAATATCTCCACATTGCAAGGTGCAATTCTGAAATTTTTAGCTTTTTCCTGTTAATCCTAGCATGATAAAGAAGATTCAAAGAGAGTGAGATGCCAGCTCCTTTCATTCAGTCAGTAGCTTCAAACATTTCTGGACGTTTTTCAATGGCAAAAATCAATGAATATTGTAAATGCACAAACAGTAATATCTCCACATTGCAAGGTGCAATTCTGAAATTTTTTGCTTTTTCCTGTTAATCCTAGCATGATAAAGAAGATTCAAAGAGAGTGAGATGCCAGCTCCTTTCATTCAGTCAGTAGCTTCAAACATTTCTGGTATATGAAAAACATGTTTTTCAATGGCAAAAATCAATGAATATTGTAAATGCACAAACAGTAATATCTCCACATTGCAAGGTGCAATTCTGAAATTTTTTGCTTTTTCCTGCTAATCCTAGCATGATAAAGAAGATTCAAAGAGAGTGAGATGCCAGCTCCTTTCATTCAGTCAGTAGCTTCAAACATTTCTGGTATATGAAAAACATGTTTTTCAATGGCAAAAATCAATGAATATTGTAAATGCACAAACAGTAATATCTCCACATTGCAAGGTGCAATTCTGAAATTTTTTGCTTTTTCCTGCTAATCCTAGCATGATAAAGAAGATTCAAAGAGAGTGAGATGCCAGCTCCTTTCATTCAGTCAGTAGCTTCAAACATTTCTGGACGTTTTTCAATGGCAAAAATCAATGAATATTGTAAATGCACAAACAGTAATATCTCCACATTGCAAGGTGCAATTCTGAAATTTTTAGCTTTTTCCTGTTAATCCTAGCATGATAAAGAAGATTCAAAGAGAGTGAGATGCCAGCTCCTTTCATTCAGTCAGTAGCTTCAAACATTTCTGGACGTTTTTCAATGGCAAAAATCAATGAATATTGTAAATGCACAAACAGTAATATCTCCACATTGCAAGGTGCAATTCTGAAATTTTTTGCTTTTTCCTGTTAATCCTAGCATGATAAAGAAGATTCAAAGAGAGTGAGATGCCAGCTCCTTTCATTCAGTCAGTAGCTTCAAACATTTCTGGTATATGAAAAACATGTTTTTCAATGGCAAAAATCAATGAATATTGTAAATGCACAAACAGTAATATCTCCACATTGCAAGGTGCAATTCTGAAATTTTTTGCTTTTTCCTGTTAATCCTAGCATGATAAAGAAGATTCAAAGAGAGTGAGATGCCAGCTCCTTTCATTCAGTCAGTAGCTTCAAACATTTCTGGTATATGAAAAACATGTTTTTCAATGGCAAAAATCAATGAATATTTTAAATGCACAAACAGTAATATCTCCACATTGCAAGGTGCAATTCTGAAATTTTTTGCTTTTTCCTGCTAATCCTAGCATGATAAAGAAGATTCAAAGAGAGTGAGATGCCAGCTCCTTTCATTCAGTCAGTAGCTTCAAACATTTCTGGACGTTTTTCAATGGCAAAAATCAATGAATATTGTAAATGCACAAACAGTAATATCTCCACATTGCAAGGTGCAATTCTGAAATTTTTTGCTTTTTCCTGTTAATCCTAGCATGATAAAGAAGATTCAAAGAGAGTGAGATGCCAGCTCCTTTCATTCAGTCAGTAGCTTCAAACATTTCTGGTATATGAAAAACATGTTTTTCAATGGCAAAAATCAATGAATATTGTAAATGCACAAACAGTAATATCTCCACATTGCAAGGTGCAATTCTGAAATTTTTTGCTTTTTCCTGTTAATCCTAGCATGATAAAGAAGATTCAAAGAGAGTGACATGCCAGCTCCTTTCATTCAGTCAGTAGCTTCAAACATTTCTGGTATATGAAAAACATGTTTTTCAATGGCAAAAATCAATGAATATTGTAAATGCACAAACAGTAATATCTCCACATTGCAAGGTGCAATTCTGAAATTTTTTGCTTTTTCCTGCTAATCCTAGCATGATAAAGAAGATTCAAAGAGAGTGAGATGCCAGCTCCTTTCATTCAGTCAGTAGCTTCAAACATTTCTGGACGTTTTTCAATGGCAAAAATCAATGAATATTGTAAATGCACAAACAGTAATATCTCCACATTGCAAGGTGCAATTCTGAAATTTTTTGCTTTTTCCTGTTAATCCTAGCATGATAAAGAAGATTCAAAGAGAGTGAGATGCCAGCTCCTTTCATTCAGTCAGTAGCTTCAAACATTTCTGGTATATGAAAAACATGTTTTTCAATGGCAAAAATCAATGAATATTGTAAATGCACAAACAGTAATATCTCCACATTGCAAGGTGCAATTCTGAAATTTTTTGCTTTTTCCTGCTAATCCTAGCATGATAAAGAAGATTCAAAGAGAGTGAGATGCCAGCTCCTTTCATTCAGTCAGTAGCTTCAAACATTTCTGGTATATGAAAAACACATGTTTTTCAATGGCAAAAATCAATGAATATTGTAAATGCACAAACAGTAATATCTCCACATTGCAAGGTGCAATTCTGAAATTTTTTGCTTTTTCCTGCTAATCCTAGCATGATAAAGAAGATTCAAAGAGAGTGAGATGCCAGCTCCTTTCATTCAGTCAGTAGCTTCAAACATTTCTGGTATATGAAAAACATGTTTTTCAATGGCAAAAATCAATGAATATTGTAAATGCACAAACAGTAATATCTCCACATTGCAAGGTGCAATTCTGAAATTTTTAGCTTTTTCCTGTTAATCCTAGCATGATAAAGAAGATTCAAAGAGAGTGAGATGCCAGCTCCTTTCATTCAGTCAGTAGCTTCAAACATTTCTGGACGTTTTTCAATGGCAAAAATCAATGAATATTGTAAATGCACAAACAGTAATATCTCCACATTGCAAGGTGCAATTCTGAAATTTTTTGCTTTTTCCTGTTAATCCTAGCATGATAAAGAAGATTCAAAGAGAGTGAGATGCCAGCTCCTTTCATTCAGTCAGTAGCTTCAAACATTTCTGGTATATGAAAAACGTTTTTCAATGGCAAAAATCAATGAATATTGTAAATGCACAAACAGTAATATCTCCACATTGCAAGGTGCAATTCTGAAATTTTTTGCTTTTTCCTGCTAATCCTAGCATGATAAAGAAGATTCAAAGAGAGTGAGATGCCAGCTCCTTTCATTCAGTCAGTAGCTTCAAACATTTCTGGTATATGAAAAACATGTTTTTCAATGGCAAAAATCAATGAATATTGTAAATGCACAAACAGTAATATCTCCACATTGCAAGGTGCAATTCTGAAATTTTTTGCTTTTTCCTGCTAATCCTAGCATGATAAAGAAGATTCAAAGAGAGTGAGATGCCAGCTCCTTTCATTCAGTCAGTAGCTTCAAACATTTCTGGACGTTTTTCAATGGCAAAAATCAATGAATATTGTAAATGCACAAACAGTAATATCTCCACATTGCAAGGTGCAATTCTGAAATTTTTTGCTTTTTCCTGTTAATCCTAGCATGATAAAGAAGATTCAAAGAGAGTGAGATGCCAGCTCCTTTCATTCAGTCAGTAGCTTCAAACATTTCTGGTATATGAAAAACATGTTTTTCAATGGCAAAAATCAATGAATATTGTAAATGCACAAACAGTAATATCTCCACATTGCAAGGTGCAATTCTGAAATTTTTTGCTTTTTCCTGTTAATCCTAGCATGATAAAGAAGATTCAAAGAGAGTGAGATGCCAGCTCCTTTCATTCAGTCAGTAGCTTCAAACATTTCTGGTATATGAAAAACATGTTTTTCAATGGCAAAAATCAATGAATATTGTAAATGCACAAACAGTAATATCTCCACATTGCAAGGTGAAATTCTGAAATTTTTTGCTTTTTCCTGTTAATCCTAGCATGATAAAGAAGATTCAAAGAGAGTGAGATGCCAGCTCCTTTCATTCAGTCAGTAGCTTCAAACATTTCTGGTATATGAAAAACATGTTTTTCAATGGCAAAAATCAATGAATATTGTAAATGCACAAACAGTAATATCTCCACATTGCAAGGTGCAATTCTGAAATTTTTTGCTTTTTCCTGCTAATCCTAGCATGATAAAGAAGATTCAAAGAGAGTGAGATGCCAGCTCCTTTCATTCAGTCAGTAGCTTCAATCATTTCTGGACATTTTTCAATGGCAAAAATCAATGAATATTGTAAATGCACAAACAGTAATTTCTCCGCATTGCAAGGTGCAATTCTGAAATTTTTTGCTTTTTCCTGCTCCTCTTAGCATGATAAAGAAGATTCAAAGAGAGTGAGATGACAGCTCCTTTCATTCAGTCAGTAGCTTCAATCATTTCTGGACGTTTTTCAATGGCAAAAATCAATGAATATTGTAAATGCACAAACAGTAATTTCTCCGCATTGCAAGGTGCAATTCTGAAATTTTTTGCTTTTTCCTGCTCCTCTTAGCATGATAAAGAAGATTCAAAGAGAGTGAGGTGCCAGCTCCTTTCATTCAGTCAGGAGCTTCAAACATTTCTGGTATATGAATAACATGTTTTTCAATGGCAAAAATCAATGAATATTGTAAATGCACAAACAGTAATTTCTCCGCATTGCAAGGTGCAATTCTGAAATTTTTTGCTTTTTCCTGCTCCTCTTAGCATGATAAAGAAGATTCAAAGAGAGTGAGATGCCAGCTCCTTTCATTCAGTCAGTAGCTTCAATCATTTCTGGACGTTTTTCAATGGCAAAAATCAATGAATATTGTAAATGCACAAACAGTAATTTCTCCGCATTGGAAGGTGCAATTCTGAAATTTTTTGCTTTTTCCTGCTCCTCTTAGCATGATAAACAAGATTCAAAGAGAGTGAGATGCCAGCTCCTTTCATTCAGTCAGTAGCTTCAATCATTTCTGGACGTTTTTCAATGGCAAAAATCATTGAATATTGTAAATGCACAAACAGTAATTTCTCCGCATTGCAAGGTGCAATTCTGAAATTTTTTACTTTTTCCTGCTCCTCTTAGCATGATAAAGAAGATTCAAAGAGAGTGAGATGCCAGCTCCTTTCATTCAGTCAGTAGCTTCAATCATTTCTGGTATATGAATAACATGATGTTTTTCATTCGCAAAAATCAATGAATATTGTAAATGCACAAACAGTAATTTCTCCGCATTGCAAGGTGCAATTCTGAAATTTTTTGCTTTTTCCTGCTCCTCTTAGCATAATAAAGAAGATTCAAAGAGAGTGAGATGCCAGCTCCTTTCATTCAGTCAGTAGCTTCAATCATTTCTGGATGTTTTTCAATGGCAAAAATCAATGAATATTGTAAATGCACAAACAGTAATTTCTCCGCATTGCAAGGTGCAATTCTGAAATTTTTTGCTTTTTCCTGCTCCTCTTAGCATGATAAAGAAGATTCAAAGAGAGTGAGATGCCAGCTCCTTTCCTTCAGTCAGTAGCTTCAATCATTTCTGGTATATGAATAACATGATGTTTTTCAATGGCAAAAATCAATGAATTTTGTAAATGCACAAACAGTAATTTCTCCGCATTGCAAGGCGCAATTCTGAAATTTTTTGCTTTTTCCTGCTCCTCTTAGCATGATAAAGAAGATTCAAAGAGAGTGAGATGCCAGCTCCTTTCATTCAGTCAGTAGCTTCAATCATTTCTGGACATTTTTCAATGGCAAAAATCAATGAATATTGTAAATGCACAAACAGTAATTTCTCCGCATTGCAAGGTGCAATTCTGAAATTTTTTGCTTTTTCCTGCTCCTCTTAGCATGATAAAGAAGATTCAAAGAGAGTGAGATGCCAGCTCCTTTCATTCAGTCAGTAGCTTCAATCATTTCTGGACGTTTTTCAATGGCAAAAATCAATGAATATTGTAAATGCACAAACAGTAATTTCTCCGCATTGCAAGGTGCAATTCTGAAATTTTTTGCTTTTTCCTGCTCCTCTTAGCATGATAAACAAGATTCAAAGAGAGTGAGATGCCAGCTCCTTTCATTCAGTCAGTACCTTCAATCATTTCTGGACGTTTTTCAATGGCAAAAATCAATGAATATTGTAAATGCACAAACAGTAATTTCTCCGCATTGCAAGGTGCAATTCTGAAATTTTTTGCTTTTTCCTGCTCCTCTTAGCATGATAAAGAAGATTCAAAGAGAGTGAGATGCCAGCTCCTTTCATTCAGTCAGTAGCTTCAATCATTTCTGGACGTTTTTCAATGGCAAAAATCAATGAATATTGTAAATGCACAAACTGTAATTTCTCCGCATTGCAAGGTGCAATTCTGAAATTTTTTGCTTTTTCCTGCTCCTCTTAGCATGATAAAGAAGATTCAAAGAGAGTGAGATGCCAGCTCCTTTCATTCTGTCAGTAGCTTCAATCATTTCTGGTATATGAATAACATGATGTTTTTCAATAGCAAAAATCAATGAATATTGTAAATGCACAAACAGTAATTTCTCCGCATTGCAAGGTGCAATTCTGAAATTTTTTGCTTTTTCCTGCTCCTCTTAGCATGATAAAGAAGATTCAAAGAGAGTGAGATGCCAGCTCCTTTCATTCAGTCAGTAGCTTCAATCATTTCTGGACATTTTTCAATGGCAAAAATCAATGAATATTGTAAATGCACAAACAGTAATTTCTCCGCATTGCAAGGTGCAATTCTGAAATTTTTTGCTTTTTCCTGCTCCTGTTAGCATGATAAACAAGATTCAAAGAGAGTGAGATGCCATCTCCTTTCATTCAGTCAGTAGCTTCAATCATTTCTGGACGTTTTTCAATGGCAAAAATCAATGAATATTGTAAATGCACAAACAGTAATTTCTCCGCATTGCAAGGTGCAATTCTGAAATTTTTTGCTTTTTCCTGCTCCTCTTAGCATGATAAAGAAGATTCAAAGAGAGTGAGATGCCAGCTCCTTTCATTCAGTCAGTAGCTTCAATCATTTCTGGTATATGAATAACATGATGTTTTTCAATGGCAAAAATCAATGAATATTGTAAATGCACAAACAGTAATTTCTCCGCATTGCAAGGTGCAATTCTGAAATTTTTTGCTTTTTCCTGTTAATCCTAGCATGATAAAGAAGATTCAAAGAGAGTGAGATGCCAGCTCCTTTCATTCAGTCAGTAGCTTCAAACATTTCTGGTATATGAAAAACATGTTTTTCAATGGCAAAAATCAATGAATATTGTAAATGCACAAACAGTAATATCTCCACATTGCAAGGTGAAATTCTGAAATTTTTTGCTTTTTCCTGTTAATCCTAGCATGATAAAGAAGATTCAAAGAGAGTGAGATGCCAGCTCCTTTCATTCAGTCAGTAGCTTCAAACATTTCTGGTATATGAAAAACATGTTTTTCAATGGCAAAAATCAATGAATATTGTAAATGCACAAACAGTAATATCTCCACATTGCAAGGTGCAATTCTGAAATTTTTTGCTTTTTCCTGCTAATCCTAGCATGATAAAGAAGATTCAAAGAGAGTGAGATGCCAGCTCCTTTCATTCAGTCAGTAGCTTCAATCATTTCTGGACATTTTTCAATGGCAAAAATCAATGAATATTGTAAATGCACAAACAGTAATTTCTCCGCATTGCAAGGTGCAATTCTGAAATTTTTTGCTTTTTCCTG
The DNA here is from genome assembly GCF_046119375.1 of Phyllobates terribilis. Lineage (NCBI taxonomy): Eukaryota > Metazoa > Chordata > Amphibia > Anura > Dendrobatidae > Phyllobates > Phyllobates terribilis. The sequence goes on from NW_027365403.1 coordinate 30,781, forward strand.
CTCCTCTTAGCATGATAAAGAAGATTCAAAGAGAGTGAGATGACAGCTCCTTTCATTCAGTCAGTAGCTTCAATCATTTCTGGACGTTTTTCAATGGCAAAAATCAATGAATATTGTAAATGCACAAACAGTAATTTCTCCGCATTGCAAGGTGCAATTCTGAAATTTTTTGCTTTTTCCTGCTCCTCTTAGCATGATAAAGAAGATTCAAAGAGAGTGAGGTGCCAGCTCCTTTCATTCAGTCAGGAGCTTCAAACATTTCTGGTATATGAATAACATGTTTTTCAATGGCAAAAATCAATGAATATTGTAAATGCACAAACAGTAATTTCTCCGCATTGCAAGGTGCAATTCTGAAATTTTTTGCTTTTTCCTGCTCCTCTTAGCATGATAAAGAAGATTCAAAGAGAGTGAGATGCCAGCTCCTTTCATTCAGTCAGTAGCTTCAATCATTTCTGGACGTTTTTCAATGGCAAAAATCAATGAATATTGTAAATGCACAAACAGTAATTTCTCCGCATTGGAAGGTGCAATTCTGAAATTTTTTGCTTTTTCCTGCTCCTCTTAGCATGATAAACAAGATTCAAAGAGAGTGAGATGCCAGCTCCTTTCATTCAGTCAGTAGCTTCAATCATTTCTGGACGTTTTTCAATGGCAAAAATCATTGAATATTGTAAATGCACAAACAGTAATTTCTCCGCATTGCAAGGTGCAATTCTGAAATTTTTTACTTTTTCCTGCTCCTCTTAGCATGATAAAGAAGATTCAAAGAGAGTGAGATGCCAGCTCCTTTCATTCAGTCAGTAGCTTCAATCATTTCTGGTATATGAATAACATGATGTTTTTCATTCGCAAAAATCAATGAATATTGTAAATGCACAAACAGTAATTTCTCCGCATTGCAAGGTGCAATTCTGAAATTTTTTGCTTTTTCCTGCTCCTCTTAGCATAATAAAGAAGATTCAAAGAGAGTGAGATGCCAGCTCCTTTCATTCAGTCAGTAGCTTCAATCATTTCTGGATGTTTTTCAATGGCAAAAATCAATGAATATTGTAAATGCACAAACAGTAATTTCTCCGCATTGCAAGGTGCAATTCTGAAATTTTTTGCTTTTTCCTGCTCCTCTTAGCATGATAAAGAAGATTCAAAGAGAGTGAGATGCCAGCTCCTTTCCTTCAGTCAGTAGCTTCAATCATTTCTGGTATATGAATAACATGATGTTTTTCAATGGCAAAAATCAATGAATTTTGTAAATGCACAAACAGTAATTTCTCCGCATTGCAAGGCGCAATTCTGAAATTTTTTGCTTTTTCCTGCTCCTCTTAGCATGATAAAGAAGATTCAAAGAGAGTGAGATGCCAGCTCCTTTCATTCAGTCAGTAGCTTCAATCATTTCTGGACATTTTTCAATGGCAAAAATCAATGAATATTGTAAATGCACAAACAGTAATTTCTCCGCATTGCAAGGTGCAATTCTGAAATTTTTTGCTTTTTCCTGCTCCTCTTAGCATGATAAAGAAGATTCAAAGAGAGTGAGATGCCAGCTCCTTTCATTCAGTCAGTAGCTTCAATCATTTCTGGACGTTTTTCAATGGCAAAAATCAATGAATATTGTAAATGCACAAACAGTAATTTCTCCGCATTGCAAGGTGCAATTCTGAAATTTTTTGCTTTTTCCTGCTCCTCTTAGCATGATAAAGAAGATTCAAAGAGAGTGAGATGCCAGCTCCTTTCATTCAGTCAGTACCTTCAATCATTTCTGGACGTTTTTCAATGGCAAAAATCAATGAATATTGTAAATGCACAAACAGTAATTTCTCCGCATTGCAAGGTGCAATTCTGAAATTTTTTGCTTTTTCCTGCTCCTCTTAGCATGATAAAGAAGATTCAAAGAGAGTGAGATGCCAGCTCCTTTCATTCAGTCAGTAGCTTCAATCATTTCTGGACGTTTTTCAATGGCAAAAATCAATGAATATTGTAAATGCACAAACTGTAATTTCTCCGCATTGCAAGGTGCAATTCTGAAATTTTTTGCTTTTTCCTGCTCCTCTTAGCATGATAAAGAAGATTCAAAGAGAGTGAGATGCCAGCTCCTTTCATTCTGTCAGTAGCTTCAATCATTTCTGGTATATGAATAACATGATGTTTTTCAATAGCAAAAATCAATGAATATTGTAAATGCACAAACAGTAATTTCTCCGCATTGCAAGGTGCAATTCTGAAATTTTTTGCTTTTTCCTGCTCCTCTTAGCATGATAAAGAAGATTCAAAGAGAGTGAGATGCCAGCTCCTTTCATTCAGTCAGTAGCTTCAATCATTTCTGGACATTTTTCAATGGCAAAAATCAATGAATATTGTAAATGCACAAACAGTAATTTCTCCGCATTGCAAGGTGCAATTCTGAAATTTTTTGCTTTTTCCTGCTCCTGTTAGCATGATAAACAAGATTCAAAGAGAGTGAGATGCCATCTCCTTTCATTCAGTCAGTAGCTTCAATCATTTCTGGACGTTTTTCAATGGCAAAAATCAATGAATATTGTAAATGCACAAACAGTAATTTCTCCGCATTGCAAGGTGCAATTCTGAAATTTTTTGCTTTTTCCTGCTCCTCTTAGCATGATAAAGAAGATTCAAAGAGAGTGAGATGCCAGCTCCTTTCATTCAGTCAGTAGCTTCAATCATTTCTGGTATATGAATAACATGATGTTTTTCAATGGCAAAAATCAATGAATATTGTAAATGCACAAACAGTAATTTCTCCGCATTGCAAGGTGCAATTCTGAAATTTTTTGCTTTTTCCTGCTCCTCTTAGCATGATAAAGAAGATTCAAAGAGAGTGAGATGCCAGCTCCTTTCATTCAGTCAGTAGCTTCAATCATTTCTGGACGTTTTTCAATGGCAAAAATCAATGAATATTGTAAATGCACAAACAGTAATTTCTCCGCATTGCAAGGTGCAATTCTGAAATTTTTTGCTTTTTCCTGCTCCTCTTAGCATGATAAACAAGATTCAAAGAGAGTGAGATGCCAGCTCCTTTCATTCAGTCAGTAGCTTCAATCATTTCTGGACGTTTTTCAATGGCAAAAATCATTGAATATTGTAAATGCACAAACAGTAATTTCTCCGCATTGCAAGGTGCAATTCTGAAATTTTTTACTTTTTCCTGCTCCTCTTAGCATGATAAAGAAGATTCAAAGAGAGTGAGATGCCAGCTCCTTTCATTCAGTCAGTAGCTTCAATCATTTCTGGTATATGAATAACATGATGTTTTTCAATCGCAAAAATCAATGAATATTGTAAATGCACAAACAGTAATTTCTCCGCATTGCAAGGTGCAATTCTGAAATTTTTTGCTTTTTCCTGCTCCTCTTAGCATGATAAAGAAGATTCAAAGAGAGTGAGATGCCAGCTCCTTTCATTCAGTCAGTAGCTACAATCATTTCTGGATGTTTTTCAATGGCAAAAATCAATGAATATTGTAAATGCACAAACAGTAATTTCTCCGCATTGCAAGGTGCAATTCTGAAATTTTTTGCTTTTTCCTGCTCCTCTTAGCATGATAAAGAAGATTCAAAGAGAGTGAGATGCCAGCTCCTTTCCTTCAGTCAGTAGCTTCAATCATTTCTGGTATATGAATAACATGATGTTTTTCAATGGCAAAAATCAATGAATTTTGTAAATGCACAAACAGTAATTTCTCCGCATTGCAAGGCGCAATTCTGAAATTTTTTGCTTTTTCCTGCTCCTCTTAGCATGATAAAGAAGATTCAAAGAGAGGGAGATGCCAGCTCCTTTCATTCAGTCAGTAGCTTCAATCATTTCTGGACATTTTTCAATGGCAAAAATCAATGAATATTGTAAATGCACAAACAGTAATTTCTCCGCATTGCAAGGTGCAATTCTGAAATTTTTTGCTTTTTCCTGCTCCTCTTAGCATGATAAAGAAGATTCAAAGAGAGTGAGATGCCAGCTCCTTTCATTCAGTCAGTAGCTTCAATCATTTCTGGACGTTTTTCAATGGCAAAAATCAATGAATATTGTAAATGCACAAACAGTAATTTCTCCGCATTGCAAGGTGCAATTCTGAAATTTTTTGCTTTTTCCTGCTCCTCTTAGCATGATAAAGAAGATTCAAAGAGAGTGATATGCCAGCTCCTTTCATTCAGTCAGTACCTTCAATCATTTCTGGACGTTTTTCAATGGCAAAAATCAATGAATATTGTAAATGCACAAACAGTAATTTCTCCGCATTGCAAGGTGCAATTCTGAAATTTTTTGCTTTTTCCTGCTCCTCTTAGCATGATAAAGAAGATTCAAAGAGAGTGAGATGCCAGCTCCTTTCATTCAGTCAGTAGCTTCAATCATTTCTGGACGTTTTTCAATGGCAAAAATCAATGAATATTGTAAATGCACAAACTGTAATTTCTCCGCATTGCAAGGTGCAATTCTGAAATTTTTTGCTTTTTCCTGCTCCTCTTAGCATGATAAAGAAGATTCAAAGAGAGTGAGATGCCAGCTCCTTTCATTCAGTCAGTAGCTTCAATCATTTCTGGTATATGAATAACATGATGTTTTTCAATAGCAAAAATCAATGAATATTGTAAATGCACAAACAGTAATTTCTCCGCATTGCAAGGTGCAATTCTGAAATTTTTTGCTTTTTCCTGCTCCTCTTAGCATGATAAAGAAGATTCAAAGAGAGTGAGATGCCAGCTCCTTTCATTCAGTCAGTAGCTTCAATCATTTCTGGACGTTTTTCAATGGCAAAAATCAATGAATATTGTAAATGCACAAACAGTAATTTCTCCACATTGCAAGGTGCAATTCTGAAATTTTTTGCTTTTTCCTGCTCCTCTTAGCATGATAAACAAGATTCAAAGAGAGTGAGATGCCAGCTCCTTTCATTCAGTCAGTAGCTTCAATCATTTCTGGACGTTTTTCAATGGCAAAAATCATTGAATATTGTAAATGCACAAACAGTAATTTCTCCGCATTGCAAGGTGCAATTCTGAAATTTTTTACTTTTTCCTGCTCCTCTTAGCATGATAAAGAAGATTCAAAGAGAGTGAGATGCCAGCTCCTTTCATTCAGTCAGTAGCTTCAATCATTTCTGGACGTTTTTCAATGGCAAAAATCAATGAATATTGTAAATGCACAAACAGTAATTTCTCCGCATTGCAAGGTGCAATTCTGAAATTTTTTGCTTTTTCCTGCTCCTCTTAGCATGATAAAGAAGATTCAAAGAGAGTGAGATGCCAGCTCCTTTCCTTCAGTCAGTAGCTTCAATCATTTCTGGTATATGAATAACATGATGTTTTTCAATGGCAAAAATCAATGAATTTTGTAAATGCACAAACAGTAATTTCTCCGCATTGCAAGGCGCAATTCTGAAATTTTTTGCTTTTTCCTGCTCCTCTTAGCATGATAAAGAAGATTCAAAGAGAGTGAGATGCCAGCTCCTTTCATTCAGTCAGTAGCTTCAATCATTTCTGGACATTTTTCAATGGCAAAAATCAATGAATATTGTAAATGCACAAACAGTAATTTCTCCGCATTGCAAGGTGCAATTCTGAAATTTTTTGCTTTTTCCTGCTCCTCTTAGCATGATAAAGAAGATTCAAAGAGAGTGAGATGCCAGCTCCTTTCATTCAGTCAGTAGCTTCAATCATTTCTGGACGTTTTTCAATGGCAAAAATCAATGAATATTGTAAATGCACAAACAGTAATTTCTCCGCATTGCAAGGTGCAATTCTGAAATTTTTTGCTTTTTCCTGCTCCTCTTAGCATGATAAAGAAGATTCAAAGAGAGTGAGGTGCCAGCTCCTTTCATTCAGTCAGGAGCTTCAAACATTTCTGGTATATGAATAACATGTTTTTCAATGGCAAAAATCAATGAATATTGTAAATGCACAAACAGTAATTTCTCCGCATTGCAAGGTGCAATTCTGAAATTTTTTGCTTTTTCCTGCTCCTCTTAGCATGATAAAGAAGATTCAAAGAGAGTGAGATGCCAGCTCCTTTCATTCAGTCAGTAGCTTCAATCATTTCTGGATGTTTTTCAATGGCAAAAATCAATGAATATTGTAAATGCACAAACTGTAATTTCTCCGCATTGCAAGGTGCAATTCTGAAATTTTTTGCTTTTTCCTGCTCCTCTTAGCATGATAAAGAAGATTCAAAGAGAGTGAGATTCCAGCTCCTTTCATTCAGTCAGTAGCTTCAATCATTTCTGGACGTTTTTCAATGGCAAAAATCAATGAATATTGTAAATGCACAAACAGTAATTTCTCCGCATTGCAAGGTGCAATTCTGAAATTTTTTGCTTTTTCCTGCTCCTCTTAGCATGATAAAGAAGATTCAAAGAGAGTGAGATGCCAGCTCCTTTCATTCAGTCAGTAGCTTCAAACATTTCTGGTATATGAATAACATGATGTTTTTCAATGGCAAAAATCAATGAATATTGTAAATGCACAAACAGTAATTTCTCCGCATTGCAAGGTGCAAGTCTGAAATTTTTTGCTTTTTCCTGCTCCTCTTAGCATGATAAAGAAGATTCAAAGTGAGTGAGATGCCAGCTCCTTTCATTCAATCAGTAGCTTCAAACATTTCTGGTATATGAATAACATGATGTTTTTCAATGGCAAAAATCAATGAATATTGTAAATGCACAAACAGTAATTTCTCCGCATTGCAAGGTGCAAGTCTGAAATTTTTTGCTTTATCCTGCTCCTCTTAGCATGATAAAGAAGATTCAAAGAGAGTGAGATGCCAGCTCCTTTCATTCAGTCAGTAGCTTCAATCATTTCTGGTATATGAATAACATGATGTTTTTCAATGGCAAAAATCAATGAATATTGTAAATGCACAAACAGTAATTTCTCCGCATTGCAAGGTGCAATTCTGAAATTTTTTGCTTTTTCCTGCTCCTCTTAGCATGATAAAGAAGATTCAAAGAGAGTGAGATGCCAGCTCCTTTCATTCAGTCAGTAGCTTCAAACATTTCTGGTATATGAATAACATGATGTTTTTCAATGGCAAAAATCAATGAATATTGTAAATGCACAAACAGTAATTTCTCCGCATTGCAAGGTGCAATTCTGAAATTTTTTGCTTTTTCCTGCTCCTCTTAGCATGATAAAGAAGATTCAAAGAGAGTGAGATGCCAGCTCCTTTCATTCAGTCAGTAGCTTCAATCATTTCTGGACGTTTTTCAATGGCAAAAATCAATGAATATTGTAAATGCACAAACAGTAATTTCTCCGCATTGCAAGGTGCAATTCTGAAAATTTTTGCTTTTTCCTGCTCCTCTTAGCATGATAAAGAAGTTTCAAAGAGAGTGAGATGCCAGCTCCTTTCATTCAGTCAGTAGCTTCAATAATTTCTGGACGTTTTTCAATGGCAAAAATCAATGAATATTGTAAATGCACAAACAGTAATTTCTCCGCATTGCAAGGTGCAATTCTGAAATTTTTTGCTTTTTCCTGCTCCTCTTAGCATGATAAACAAGATTCAAAGAGAGTGAGATGCCAGCTCCTTTCATTCAGTCAGTAGCTTCAATCATTTCTGGACATTTTTCAATGGCAAAAATCAATGAATATTGTAAATGCACAAACAGTAATTTATCCGCATTGCAAGGTGCAATTCTGAAATTTTTTGCTTTTTCCTGCTCCTCTTAGCATGATAAAGAAGATTCAAAGAGAGTGAGATGCCAGCTCCTTTCATTCAGTCAGTAGCTTCAAACATTTCTGGTATATGAATAACATGATGTTTTTCAATGGCAAAAATCAATGAATATTGTAAATGCACAAACAGTAATTTCTCCGCATTGCAAGGTGCAATTCTGAAATTTTTTGCTTTTTCCTGCTCCTCTTAGCATGATAAAGAAGATTCAAAGAGAGTGAGATGCCAGCTCCTTTCATTCAGTCAGTAGCTTCAATCATTTCTGGACGTTTTTCAATGGCAAAAATCAATGAATATTGTAAATGCACAAACAGTAATTTCTCCGCATTGCAAGGTGCAATTCTGAAATTTTTTGCTTTTTCCTGCTCCTCTTAGCATTATGAAGAAGATTCAAAGAGAGTGAGATGCCAGCTCCTTTCATTCAGTCAGTAGCTTCAAACATTTCTGGTATATGAATAACATGATGTTTTTCAATGGCAAAAATCAATGAATATTGTAAATGCACAAACAGTAATTTCTCCGCATTGCAAGGTGCAATTCTGAAATTTTTTGCTTTTTCCTGCTCCTCTTAGCATGATAAAGAAGATTCAAAGAGAGTGAGATGCCAGCTCCTTTCGTTCAGTCAGTAGCTTCAATCATTTCTGGACGTTTTTCAATGGCAAAAATCATTGAATATTGTAAATGCACAAACAGTAATTTCTCCGTATTGCAAGGTGCAATTCTGAAATTTTTTACTTTTTCCTGCTCCTCTTAGCATGATAAAAAAGATTCAAAGAGTGTGAGATGCCAGCTCCTTTCATTCAGTCAGTAGCTTCAATCATTTCTGGTATATGAATAACATGATGTTTTTCAATGGCAAAAATCAATGAATATTGTAAATGCACAAACAGTAATTTCTCCGCATTGCAAGGTGCAATTCTGAAATTTTTTGCTTTTTCCTGCTCCTCTTAGCATGATAAAGAAGATTCAAAGAGAGTGAGATGCCAGCTCCTTTCATTCAGTCAGTAGCTTCAAACATTTCTGGTATATGAATAACATGATGTTTTTCAATGGCAAAAATCAATGAATATTGTAAATGCACAAACAGTAATTTCTCCGCATTGCAAGGTGCAAGTCTGAAATTTTTTGCTTTTTCCTGCTCCTCTTAGCATGATAAAGAAGATTCAAAGAGAATGAGATGCCAGCTCCTTTCATTCAATCAGTAGCTTCAAACATTTCTGGTATATGAATAACATGATGTTTTTCAATGGCAAAAATCAATGAATATTGTAAATGCACAAACAGTAATTTCTCCGCATTGCAAGGTGCAAGTCTGAAATTTTTTGCTTTATCCTGCTCCTCTTAGCATGATAAAGAAGATTCAAAGAGAGTGAGATGCCAGCTCCTTTCATTCAGTCAGTAGCTTCAATCATTTCTGGTATATGAATAACATGATGTTTTTCAATGGCAAAAATCAATGAATATTGTAAATGCACAAACAGTAATTTCTCCGCATTGCAAGGTGCAATTCTGACATTTTTTGCTTTTTCCTGCTCCTCTTAGCATGATAAAGAAGATTCAAAGAGAGTGAGATGCCAGCTCCTTTCATTCAGTCAGTAGCTTCAAACATTTCTGGTATATGAATAACATGATGTTTTTCAATGGCAAAAATCAATGAATATTGTAAATGCACAAACAGTAATTTCTCCGCATTGCAAGGTGCAATTCTGAAATTTTTTGCTTTTTCCTGCTCCTCTTAGCATGATAAAGAAGATTCAAAGAGAGTGAGATGCCAGCTCCTTTCATTCAGTCAGTAGCTTCAATCATTTCTGGACGTTTTTCAATGGCAAAAATCAATGAATATTGTAAATGCACAAACAGTAATTTCTCCGCATTGCAAGGTGCAATTCTGAAAATTTTTGCTTTTTCCTGCTCCTCTTAGCATGATAAAGAAGTTTCAAAGAGAGTGAGATGCCAGCTCCTTTCATTCAGTCAGTAGCTTCAATAATTTCTGGACGTTTTTCAATGGCAAAAATCAATGAATATTGTAAATGCACAAACAGTAATTTCTCCGCATTGCAAGGTGCAATTCTGAAATTTTTTGCTTTTTCCTGCTCCTCTTAGCATGATAAACAAGATTCAAAGAGAGTGAGATGCCAGCTCCTTTCATTCAGTCAGTAGCTTCAATCATTTCTGGACATTTTTCAATGGCAAAAATCAATGAATATTGTAAATGCACAAACAGTAATTTATCCGCATTGCAAGGTGCAATTCTGAAATTTTTTGCTTTTTCCTGCTCCTCTTAGCATGATAAAGAAGATTCAAAGAGAGTGAGATGCCAGCTCCTTTCATTCAGTCAGTAGCTTCAAACATTTCTGGTATATGAATAACATGATGTTTTTCAATGGCAAAAATCAATGAATATTGTAAATGCACAAACAGTAATTTCTCCGCATTGCAAGGTGCTATTCTGAAATTTTTTGCTTTTTCCTGCTCCTCTTAGCATGATAAAGAAGATTCAAAGAGAGTGAGATGCCAGCTCCTTTCATTCAGTCAGTAGCTTCAATCATTTCTGGACGTTTTTCAATGGCAAAAATCAATGAATATTGTAAATGCACAAACAGTAATTTCTCCGCATTGCAAGGTGCAATTCTGAAATTTTTTGCTTTTTCCTGCTCCTCTTAGCATTATGAAGAAGATTCAAAGAGAGTGAGATGCCAGCTCCTTTCATTCAGTCAGTAGCTTCAAACATTTCTGGTATATGAATAACATGATGTTTTTCAATGGCAAAAATCAATGAATATTGTAAATGCACAAACAGTAATTTCTCCGCATTGCAAGGTGCAATTCTGAAATTTTTTGCTTTTTCCTGCTCCTCTTAGCATGATAAAGAAGATTCAAAGAGAGTGAGATGCCAGCTCCTTTCGTTCAGTCAGTAGCTTCAATCATTTCTGGACGTTTTTCAATGGCAAAAATCATTGAATATTGTAAATGCACAAACAGTAATTTCTCCGCATTGCAAGGTGCAATTCTGAAATTTTTTACTTTTTCCTGCTCCTCTTAGCATGATAAAAAAGATTCAAAGAGTGTGAGATGCCAGCTCCTTTCATTCAGTCAGTAGCTTCAATCATTTCTGGTATATGAATAACATGATGTTTTTCAATGGCAAAAATCAATGAATATTGTAAATGCACAAACAGTAATTTCTCCGCATTGCAAGGTGCAATTCTGAAATTTTTTGCTTTTTCCTGCTCCTCTTAGCATGATAAACAAGATTCAAAGAGAGTGAGATAACAGCTCCTTTCATTCAGTCAGTAGCTTCAATCATTTCTGGACATTTTTCAATGGCAAAAATCAATGAATATTGTAAATGCACAAACAGTAATTTCTCCGCATTGCAAGGTGCAATTCTGAAATTTTTTGCTTTTTCCTGCTCCTCTTAACATGATAAAGAAGATTCAAAGAGAGTGAGATGCCAGCTCCTTTCATTCAGTCAGTAGCTTCAATCATTTCTGGACGTTTTTCAATTGCAAAAATCAATGAATATTGTAAATGCACAAACAGTAATTTCTCCGCATTGCAAGGTGCAATTCTGAAATTTTTTGCTTTTTCCTGCTCCTCTTAGCATGATAAAGAAGATTCAAAGAGAGTGAGTTGCCAGCTTCTTTCATTCAGTCAGTAGCTTCAAACATTTCTGGGATATGAATAACATGATGTTTTTCAATGGCAAAAATCAATGAATATTGTAAATGCACAAACAGTAATTTCTCCGCATTGCAAGGTGCAATTCTGAAATTTTTTGCTTTTTCCTGCTCCTCTTAGCATGATAAAGAAGATTCAAAGAGAGTGAGATGCCAGCTCCTTTCATTCAGTCAGTAGCTTCAATCATTTCTGGACGTTTTTCAATGGCAAAAATCAATGAATATTGTAAATGCACAAACAGTAATTTCTCCGCATTGCAAGGTGCAATTCTGAAATTTTTTGCTTTTTCCTGCTCCTCTTAGCATGATAAAGAAGATTCAAAGAGAGTGAGATGCCAGCTCCTTTCATTCAGTCAGTAGCTTCAATCATTTCTGGACGTTTTTCAATGGCAAAAATCAATGAATATTATAAATGCACAAACAGTAATTTCTCCGCATTGCAAGGTGCAATTCTGAAATTTTTTGCTTTTTCCTGCTCCTCTTAGCATGATAAAGAAGATTCAAAGAGAGTGAGATGCCAGCTCCTTTCATTCAGTCAGTAGCTTCAATCATTTCTGGTATATGAATAACATGATGTATTTCAATGGCAAAAATCAATGAATATTGTAAATGCACAAACAGTAATTTCTCCGCATTGCAAGTTGCAATTCTGAAATTTTTTGCTTTTTCCTGCTCCTCTTAGCATGATAAAGAAGATTCAAAGAGAGTGAGATGCCAGCTCCTTTCATTCAGTCAGTAGCTTCAATCATTTCTGGACGTTTTTCAATGGCAAAAATCAATGAATATTGTAAATGCACAAACAGTAATTTCTCCGCATTGCAAGGTGCAATTCTGAAATTTTTTGCTTTTTCCTGCTCCTCTTAGCATGATAAAGAAGATTCAAAGAGAGTGAGATGCCAGCTCCTTTCATTCAGTCAGTAGCTTCAATCATTTCTGGATGTTTTTCAATGGCAAAAATCAATGAATATTGTAAATGCACAAACAGTAATTTCTCCGCATTGCAAGGTGCAATTCTGAAATTTTTTGCTTTTTCCTGCTCCTCTTAGCATGATAAAGAAGATTCAAAGAGAGTGAGATGCCAGCTCCTTTCATTCAGTCAGTAGCTTCAATCATTTCTGGACGTTTTTCAATGGCAAAAATCAATGAATATTGTAAATGCACAAACAGTAATTTCTCCGCATTGCAAGGTGCAATTCTGAAATTTTTTGCTTTTTCCTGCTCCTCTTAGCATGATAAAGAAGATTCAAAGAGAGTGAGATGCCAGCTCCTTTCATTCAGTCAGTAGCTTCAAACATTTCTGGTATAAACATTTCTGGACGTTTTTCAATGGCAAAAATCAATGAATATTGTAAATGCACAAACAGTAATATCTCCACATTGCAAGGTGCAATTCTGAAATTTTTTGCTTTTTCCTGCTAATCCTAGCATGATAAAGAAGATTCAAATAGAGTGAGATGCAAGCTCCTTTCATTCAGTCAGTAGCTTCAAACATTTCTGTATGTTTTTCAATGGCAAAAATCAATGAATATTGTAAATGCACAAACAGTAATATCTCCACATTGCAAGGTGCAATTCTGAAATTTTTTGCTTTTTCCTGCTAATCCTAGCATGGTAAAGAAGATTCAAAGAGAGTGAGATGCCAGCTCCTTTCATTCAGTCAGTAGCTTCAAACATTTCTGGACGTTTTTCAATGGCATAAATCAATGAATATTGTAAATGCACAAACAGTAATATCTCCACATTGCAAGGTGCAATTCTGAAATTTTTTGCTTTTTCCTGCTACTCCTAGCATGATAAAGAAGATTCAAAGAGAGTGAGATGCCTGCTCCTTTCATTCAGTCAGTAGCTTCAAACATTTCTGGACGTTTTTCAATGGCAAAAATCAATGAATATTGTAAATGCACAAACAGTAATATCTCCACATTGCAAGGTGCAATTCTGAAATTTTTTGCTTTTCCCTGCTAATCCTAGCATGATAAAGAAGATTCAAAGAGAGTAAGATGCCAGCTCCTTTCATTCAGTCAGTAGCTTCAAACATTTCTGGACGTTTTTCAATGGCAAAAATCAATGAATATTGTAAATGCACAAACAGTAATTTCTCCGCATTGCAAGGTGCAATTCTGAAATTTTTTGCTTTTTCCTGCTCCTCTTAGCATGATAAAGAAGATTCAAAGAGAGTGAGATGCCAGCTCCTTTCATTCAGTCAGTAGCTTCAATCATTTCTGGATGTTTTTCAATGGCAAAAATCAATGAATATTGTAAATGCACAAACAGTAATTTCTCCGCATTGTAAGGTGCAATTCTGAAATTTTTTGCTTTTTCCTGCTCCTCTTAGCATGATAAAGAAGATTCAAAGATAGTGAGATGCCAGCTTCTTTCATTCAGTCAGTAGCTTCAAACATTTCTGGTATATGAATAACATGATGTTTTTCAATGGCAAAAATCAATGAATATTGTAAATGCACAAACAGTAATTTCTCCGCATTGCAAGTTGCAATTCTGAAATTTTTTGCTTTTTCCTGCTCCTCTTAGCATGATAAAGAAGATTCAAAGAGAGTGAGATGCCAGCTCCTTTCATTCAGTCAGTAGCTTCAATCATTTCTGGACGTTTTTCAATGGAAAAAATCAATGAATATTGTAAATGCACAAACAGTAATTTCTCCGCATTGCAAGGTGCAATTCTGAAATTTTTTGCTTTTTCCTGCTCCTCTTAGCATGATAAAGAAGATTCAAAGAGAGTGAGATGCCAGCTCCTTTCATTCAGTCAGTAGCTTCAATCATTTCTGGACGTTTTTCAATGGCAAAAATCAATGAATATTGTAAATGCACAAACAGTAATTTCTCCGCATTGCAAGTTGCAATTCTGAAATTTTTTGCTTTTTCCTGCTCCTCTTACCATGATAAAGAAGATTCAAAGAGAGTGAGATGCCAGCTCCTTTCATTCAGTCAGTAGCTTCAATCATTTCTGGACGTTTTTCAATGGCAAAAATCAATGAATATTGTAAATGCACAAACAGTAATTTCTCCGCATTGCAAGGTGCAATTCTGAAATTTTTTGCTTTTTCCTGCTCCTCTTAGCATGATAAAGAAGATTCAAAAAGAGTGAGATGCCAGCTCCTTTCATTCAGTCAGTAGCTTCAATCATTTCTGGACGTTTTTCAATGGCAAAAATCAATGAATATTGTAAATGCACAAACAGTAATTTCTCCGCATTGCAAGGTGCAATTCTGAAATTTTTTGCTTTTTCCTGCTCCTCTTAGCATGATAAAGAAGATTCAAAGAGAGTGAGATGCCAGCTCCTTTCATTCAGTCAGTAGCTTCAATCATTTCTGGCATATGAATAACATGATGTTTTTCAATGGCAAAAATCAATGAATATTGTAAATGCACAAACAGTAATTTCTCCGCATTGCAAGGTGCAATTCTGAAATTTTTTGCTTTTTCCTGCTCCTCTTAGCATGATAAAGAAGATTCAAAGAGAGTGAGATGCCAGCTCCTTTCATTCAGTCAGTAGCTTCAATCATTTCTGGACGTTTTTCAATGGCAAAAATCAATGAATATTGTAAATGCACAAACAGTAATTTCTCCGCATTGCAAGGTGCAATTCTGAAATTTTTTGCTTTTTCCTGCTCCTCTTAGCATCATAAAGAAGATTCAAAGAGAGTAAGATGCCAGCTCCTTTCATTCAGTCAGTAGCTTCAATCATTTCTGGACGTTTTTCAATGGCAAAAATCAATTAATATTGTAAATGCACAAACAGTAATTTCTCCGCATTGCAAGGTGCAATTCTGAAATTTTTTGCTTTTTCCTGCTCCTCTTAGCATGATAAAGAAGATTCAAAGAGAGTGAGATGCCAGCTCCTTTCATTCAGTCAGTAGCTTCAATTATTTCTGGTATATGAATAACATGATGTTTTTCAATGTCAAAAATCAATGAATATTGTAAATGCACAAACAGTAATTTCTCCGCATTGCAAGGTGCAATTCTGAAATTTTTTGCTTTTTCCTGCTCCTCTTAGCATGGTAAAGAAGATTCAAAGAGAGTGAGAAGCCAACTCCTTTCATTCAGTCAGTAGCTTCAATCATTTCTGGACATTTTTCAATGGCAAAAATCAATGAATATTGTAAATGCACAAACAGTAATTTCTCCGCATTGCAAGGTGCAATTCTGAAATTTTTTGCTTTTTCCTGCTCCTCTTAGCATGTTAAAGAAGATTCAAAGAGAGTGAGATGCCAGCTCCTTTCATTCAGTCAGTAGCTTCAATCATTTCTGGACGTTTTTCAATGGCAAAAATCAATGAATATTGTAAATGCACAAACAGTAATTTCTCCGCATTGCAAGGTGCAATTCTGAAATTTTTTGCTTTTTCCTGCTCCTCTTAGCATGATAAAGAAGATTCAAAGAGAGTGAGATGCCAGCTCCTTTCATTCAGTCAGTAGCTTCAATCATTTCTGGGTATGAATAACATGATGTTTTTCAATGGCAAAAATCAATGAATATTGTAAATGCACAAACAGTAATTTCTCCGCATTGCAAGGTGCAATTCTGAAATTTTTTGCTTTTTCCTGCTCCTCTTAGCATGATAAAGAAGATTCAAAGAGAGTGAGATGCCAGCTCCTTTCATTCAGTCAGTAGCTTCAATCATTTCTGGACGTTTTTCAATGGCAAAAATCAATGAATATTGTAAATGCACAAACAGTAATTTCTCCGCATTGCAAGGTGCAATTCTGAAATTTTTTGCTTTTTCCTGCTCCTCTTAGCATGATAAAGAAGATTCAAAGAGAGTGAGATGCCAGCTCCTTTCATTCAGTCAGTAGTTTCAATCATTTCTGGACGTTTTTCAATGGCAAAAATCAATGAATATTGTAAATGCACAAACAGTAATTTCTCCGCATTGCAAGGTGCAATTCTGAATTTTTTTGCTTTTTCCTGCTCCTCTTAGCATGATAAAGAAGATTCAAAGAGAGTGAGATGCCAGCTCCTTTCATTCAGTCAGTAGCTTCAAACATTTCTGGTATAAACATTTCTGGACGTTTTTCAATGGCAAAAATCAATGAATATTGTAAATGCACAAACAGTAATATCTCCACATTGCAAGGTGCAATTCTGAAATTTTTTGCTTTTTCCTGCTAATCCTAGCATGATAAAGAAGATTCAAATAGAGTGAGATGCCAGCTCCTTTCATTCAGTCAGTAGCTTCAAACATTTCTGGACGTTTTTCAATGGCAAAAATCAATGAATATTGTAAATGCACAAACAGTAATATCTCCACATTGCAAGGTGCAATTCTGAAATTTTTTGCTCTTTCCTGCTAATCCTAGCATGATAAAGAAGATTCAAAGAGAGTGAAATGCCAGCTCCTTTCATTCAGTCAGTAGCTTCAAACATTTCTGGTATATGAATAACATGATGTTTTTCAATGGCAAAAATCAATGAATATTGTAAATGCACAAACAGTAATATCTCCACATTGCAAGGTGCAATTCTGAAATTTTTTGCTTTTTCCTGCTAATCCTAGCATGATAAAGAAGATTCAAAGAGAGTGAGATGCCAGCTCCTTTCATTCAGTCAGTAGCTTCAAATATTTCTGGACGTTTTTCAATGGAAAAAATCAATGAATATTGTAAATGCACAAACAGTAATATCTCCACATTGCAAGGTGCAATTCTGAAATTTTTTGCTTTTTCCTGCTACTCCTAGCATGATAAAGAAGATTCAAAGAGAGTGATATGCCAGCTCCTTTCATTCAGTCAGTAGCTTCAAACATTTCTGGACGTTTTTCAATGGCAAAAATCAATGAATATTGTAAATGCACAAACAGTAATATCTCCACATTGCAAGGTGCAATTCTGAAATTTTTTGCTTTTTCCTGCTAATCCTAGCATGATAAAGAAGATTCAAAGAGAGTGAGATGCCAGCTCCTTTCATTCAGTCAGTAGCTTCAAACATTTCTGGACGTTTTTCAATGGCAAAAATCAATGAATATTGTAAATGCACAAACAGTAATATCTCCACATTGCAAGGTGCAATTCTGAAATTTTTTGCTTTTTCCTGCTAATCCTAGCATGATAAAGAAGATTCAAAGAGAGTGAGATGCCAGCTCCTTTCATTCAGTCAGTAGCTTCAATCATTTCTGGTATATGAATAACATGATGTTTTTCAATGGCAAAAATCAATGATTATTGTAAATGCACAAACAGTAATTTCTCCGCATTGCAAGGTGCAATTCTGAATTTTTTTGCTTTTTCCTGCTCCTCTTAGCATGATAAAGAAGATTCAAAGAGAGTGAGATGCCAGCTCCTTTCATTCAGTCAGTAGCTTCAAACATTTCTGGTATAAACATTTCTGGACGTTTTTCAATGGCAAAAATCAATGAATATTGTAAATGCACAAACAGTAATATCTCCACATTGCAAGGTGCAATTCTGAAATTTTTTGCTTTTTCCTGCTAATCCTATCATGATAAAGAAGATTCAAAGAGAGTGAGATGCCAGCTCCTTTCATTCAGTCAGTAGCTTCAAACATTTCTGGACGTGTTTCAATGGCAAAAATCAATGAATATTGTAAATGCACAAACAGTAATTTCTCCGCATTGCAAGGTGCAATTCTGAATTTTTTTGCTTTTTCCTGCTCCTCTTAGCATAATAAAGAAGATTCAAAGAGAGTGAGATGCCAGCTCCTTTCATTCAGTCAGTAGCTTCAAACATTTCTGGTATAAACATTTCTGGACGTTTTTCAATGGCAAAAATCAATGAATATTGTAAATGCACAAACAGTAATATCTCCACATTGCAAGGTGCAATTCTGAAATTTTTTGCTTTTTCCTGCTAATCCTAGCATGATAAAGAAGATTCAAATAGAGTGAGATGCCAGCTCCTTTCATTCAGTCAGTAGCTTCAAACATTTCTGGACGTTTTTCAATGGCAAAAATCAATGAATATTGTAAATGCACAAACAGTAATATCTCCACATTGCAAGGTGCAATTCTGAAATTTTTTGCTTTTTCCTGCTAATCCTAGCATGATAAAGAAGATTCAAAGAGAGTGAGATGCCAGCTCCTTTCATTCAGTCAGTAGCTTCAAACATTTCTGGTATATGAATAACATGATGTTTTTCAATGGCAAAAATCAATGAATATTGTAAATGCACAAACAGTAATATCTCCACATTGCAAGGTGCAATTCTGAAATTTTTTGCTTTTTCCTGCTAATCCTAGCATGATAAAGAAGATTCAAAGAGAGTGAGATGCCAGCTCCTTTCATTCAGTCAGTAGCTTCAAACATTTCTGGACGTTTTTCAATGGAAAAAATCAATGAATATTGTAAATGCACAAACTGTAATATCTCCACATTGCAAGGTGCAATTCTGAAATTTTTTGCTTTTTCCTGCTACTCCTAGCATGATAAAGAAGATTCAAAGAGAGGGAGATGCCAGCTCCTTTCATTCAGTCAGTAGCTTCAAACATTTCTGGACGTTTTTCAATGGCAAAAATCAATGAATATTGTAAATGCACAAACAGTAATATCTCCACATTGCAAGGTGCAATTCTGAAATTTTTTGCTTTTTCCTGCTAATCCTAGCATGATAAAGAAGATTCAAAGAGAGTGAGATGCCAGCTCCTTTCATTCAGTCAGTAGCTTCAAACATTTCTGGACGTTTTTCAATGGCAAAAATCAATGAATATTGTAAATGCACAAACAGTAATATCTCCACATTTCAAGGTGCAATTCTGAAATTTTTTGCTTTTTCCTGCTAATCCTAGCATGATAAAGAAGATTCAAAGAGAGTGAGATGCCAGCTCCTTTCATTCAGTCAGTAGCTTCAATCATTTCTGGTATATGAATAACATGATGTTTTTCAATGGCAAAAATCAATGAATATTGTAAATGCACAAACAGTAATTTCTCCGCATTGCAAGGTGCAATTCTGAAATTTTTTGCTTTTTCCTGCTCCTCTTAGCATGATAAATAAGATTCAAAGAGAGTGAGATGCCAGCTCCTTTCATTCAGTCAGTAGCTTCAAACATTTCTGGTATAAACATTTCTGGACGTTTTTCAATGGCAAAAATCAATGAATATTGTAAATGCACAAACAGTAATATCTCCACATTGCAAGGTGCAATTCTGAAATTTTTTGCTTTTTCCTGCTAATCCTAGCATGATAAAGAAGATTCAAAGAGAGGGAGATGCCAGCTCCTTTCATTCAGTCAGTAGCTTCAAACATTTCTGGACGTTTTTCAATGGCAAAAATCAATGAATATTGTAAATGCACAAACAGTAATATCTCCACATTGCAAGGTGCAATTCTGAAATTTTTTGCTTTTTCCTGCTAATCCTAGCATGATAAAGAAGATTCAAAGAGAGTGAGATGCCAGCTCCTTTCATTCAGTCAGTAGCTTCAAACATTTCTGGACGTTTTTCAATGGCAAAAATCAATGAATATTGTAAATGCACAAACAGTAATATCTCCACATTTCACGGTGCAATTCTGAAATTTTTTGCTTTTTCCTGCTAATCCTAGCATGATAAAGAAGATTCAAAGAGAGTGAGATGCCAGCTCCTTTCATTCAGTCAGTAGCTTCAATCATTTCTGGTATATGAATAACATGATGTTTTTCAATGGCAAAAATCAATGAATATTGTAAATGCACAAACAGTAATTTCTCCGCATTGCAAGGTGCAATTCTGAAATTTTTTGCTTTTTCCTGCTCCTCTTAGCATGATAAATAAGATTCAAAGAGAGTGAGATGCCAGCTCCTTTCATTCAGTCAGTAGCTTCAAACATTTCTGGTATAAACATTTCTGGACGTTTTTCAATGGCAAAAATCAATGAATATTGTAAATGCACAAACAGTAATATCTCCACATTGCAAGGTGCAATTCTGAAATTTTTTGCTTTTTCCTGCTAACCCTAGCATGATAAAGAAGATTCAAAGAGAGTGAGATGCCAGCTCCTTTCATTCAGTCAGTAGCTTCAAACATTTCTGGACGTTTTTCAATGGCAAAAATCAATGAATATTGTAAATGCACAAACAGTAATATCTCCACATTGCAAGGTGCAATTCTGAAATTTTTTGCTTTTTCCTGCTAATCCTAGCATGATAAAGAAGATTCAAAGAGAGTGAGATGCCAGCTCCTTTCATTCAGTCAGTAGCTTCAAACATTTCTGGACGTTTTTCAATGGCAAAAATCAATGAATATTGTAAATGCACAAACAGTAATATCTCCACATTTCACGGTGCAATTCTGAAATTTTTTGCTTTTTCCTGCTAATCCTAGCATGATAAAGAAGATTCAAAGAGAGTGAGATGCCAGCTCCTTTCATTCAGTCAGTAGCTTCAATCATTTCTGGTATATGAATAACATGATGTTTTTCAATGGCAAAAATCAATGAATATTGGAAATGCACAAACAGTAATTTCTCCGCATTGCAAGGTGCAATTCTGAAATTTTTTGCTTTTTCCTGCTCCTCTTAGCATGATAAATAAGATTCAAAGAGAGTGAGATGCCAGCTCCTTTCATTCAGTCAGTAGCTTCAAACATTTCTGGTATAAACATTTCTGGACGTTTTTCAATGGCAAAAATCAATGAATATTGTAAATGCACAAACAGTAATATCTCCACATTGCAAGGTGCAATTCTGAAATTTTTTGCTTTTTCCTGCTAACCCTAGCATGATAAAGAAGATTCAAAGAGAGTGAGATGCCAGCTCCTTTCATTCAGTCAGTAGCTTCAAACATTTCTGGACGTTTTTCAATGGCAAAAATCAATGAATATTGTAAATGCACAAACAGTAATATCTCCACATTGCAAGGTGCAATTCTGAAATTTTTTGCTTTTTCCTGCTAATCCTATCATGATAAAGAAGATTCAAAGAGAGTGAGATGCCAGCTCCTTTCATTCAGTCAGTAGCTTCAAACATTTCTGGACGTGTTTCAATGGCAAAAATCAATAAATATTGTAAATGCACAAACAGTAATTTCTCCGCATTGCAAGGTGCAATTCTGAATTTTTTTGCTTTTTCCTGCTCCTCTTAGCATGATAAAGAAGATTCAAAGAGAGTGAGATGCCAGCTCCTTTCATTCAGTCAGTAGCTTCAATCATTTCTGGACGTTTTTCAATGGCAAAAATCAATGAATATTGTAAATGCACAAACAGTAATTTCTCCGCATTGCAAGGTGCAATTCTGAAATTTTTTGCTTTTTCCTGCTCCTCTTAGCATGATAAAGAAGATTCAAAGAGAGTGAGATGCCAGCTCCTTTCATTCAGTCAGTAGCTTCAATCATTTCTGGACGTTTTTCAATGGCAAAAATCAATGAATATTGTAAATGCACAAACAGTAATTTCTCCGCATTGCAAGGTGCAATTCTGAAATTTTTTGCTTTTTCCTGCTCCTCTTAGCATGATAAAGAAGATTCAAAGAGAGTGAGATGCCAGCTCCTTTCATTCAGTCAGTAGCTTCAAACATTTCTGGTATATGAATAACATGATGTTTTTCAATGGCAAAAATCAATGAATATTGTAAATGCACAAACAGTAATTTCTCCGCATTGCAAGGTGCAATTCTGAAATTTTTTGCTTTTTCCTGCTCCTCTTAGCATGATAAAGAAGATTCAAAGAGAGTGAGATGCCAGCTCCTTTCATTCAGTCAGTAGCTTCAATCATTTCTGGACGTTTTTCAATGGCAAAAATCAATGAATATTGTAAATGCACAAACAGTAATTTCTCCGCATTGCAAGGTTTCAGAATTGCACCTTGCAATGTGGAGATCTTACTGTTTGTGCATTTACAGTATTCATTGATTTTTGCCATTGAAAAACGTCCAGAAATGTTTGAAGCTACTGACTGAATGAAGGGAGCTGGCATCTCACTCACTTTGAATGTTCTTTATCATGCTAGGATTAGCAGGAAAAAGCAAAAAATTTCAGAATTGCACCTTGCAATGTGGAGAAATTACTGTTTGTGCATTTACAATATTCATTGATTTTTGCCATTGAAAAACATCATGTTATTCATATACCAGAAATGTTTGAAGCTACTGACTGAATGAAAGGATCTGGCATCTCACTATCTTTGAATCTTCTTTATCATGCTAGGATTAGCAGGAAAAAGCAAAACATTTCAGAATTGCACCTTGCAATGTTTAGATATTACTGTTTGTGCATTTACAATATTCATTGATTTTTGCCATTGAAAAACGTCCAGAAATGTTTGAAGCTACTGACTGAATGAAAGGAGCTGGCATCTCACTCTATTTGAATCTTCTTTATCATGCTAGGATTAGCAGGAAAAAGCAAAAAATTTCAGAATTGCACCTTGCAATGTGGAGATATTACTGTTTGTGCATTTACAATATTCATTGATTTTTGCCATTGAAAAACGTCCAGAAATGTTTGAAGCTACTGACTGAATGAAAGGAGCTGGCATCTCACTCTCTTTGAATCTTCTTTATCATGCTAGGAGTAGCAGGAAAAAGCAAAAAATTTCAGAATTGCACCTTGCAATGTGGAGATATTACTGTTTGTGCATTTACAATATTCATTGATTTTTGCCATTGAAAAACGTCCAGAAATGTTTGAAGCTACTGACTGAATGAAAGGAGCTGGCATCTCACTCTCTTTGAATCTTCTTTATCATGCTAGGATTAGCAGGAAAAAGCAAAAAATTTCAGAATTGCACCTTGCAATGTGGAGATATTACTGTTTGTGCATTTACAATATTCATTGATTTTTGCCATTGAAAAACATCATGTTATTCATATACCAGAAATGTTTGAGGCTACTGACTGAATGAAAGGACCTGGCATCTCACTCTCTTTGAATCTTCTTTATCATGATAGGATTAGCAGGAAAAAGCAAAAAATTTCAGAATTGCACCTTGCAATGTGGAGATATTACTGTTTGTGCATTTACAATATTCATTGATTTTTGCCATTGAAAAACGTCCAGAAATGTTTGAAGCTACTGACTGAATGAAAGGAGCTGGCATCTCACCCTATTTGAATATTCTTTATCATGCTAGGATTAGCAGGAAAAAGCAAAAAATTTCAGAATTGCACCTTGCAATGTGGAGATATTACTGTTTGTGCATTTACAATATTCATTGATTTTTGCCATTGAAAAACGTCCAGAAATGTTTATACCAGAAATGTTTGAAGCTACTGACTGAATGAAAGGAGCTGGCATCTCACTCTCTTTGAATCTTCTTTATCATGCTAAGAGGAGCAGGAAAAAGCAAAAAAATTCAGAATTGCACCTTGCAATGCGGAGAAATTACTGTTTGTGCATTTACAATATTCATTGATTTTTGCCATTGAAAAACGTCCAGAAATGATTGAAGCTACTGACTGAATGAAAGGAGCTGGCATCTCACTCTCTTTGAATCTTCTTTATCATGCTAAGAGGAGCAGGAAAAAGCAAAAAATTTCAGAATTGCACCTTGCAATGTGGAGAAATTACTGTTTGTGCATTTACAATATTCATTGATTTTTGCCATTGAAAAACATCATGTTATTCATACCCAGAAATGATTGAAGCTACTGACTGAATGAAAGGAGCTGGCATCTCACTCTCTTTGAATCTTCTTTATCATGCTAAGAGGAGCAGGAAAAAGCAAAACATTTCAGAATTGCACCTTGCAATGCGGAGAAATTACTGTTTGTGCATTTACAATATTCATTGATTTTTGCCATTGAAAAACGTCCAGAAATGATTGAAGCTACTGACTGAATGAAAGGAGCTGGCATCTCACTCTCTTTGAATCTTCTTTATCATGCTAAGAGGAGCAGGAAAAAGCAAAAAATTTCAGAATTGCACCTTGCAATGCGGAGAAATTACTGTTTGTGCATTTACAATATTCATTGATTTTTGCCATTGAAAAACGTCCAGAAATGATTGAAGCTACTGACTGAATGAAAGGAGCTGGCATCTCACTCTCTTTGAATCTTCTTTACCATGCTAAGAGGAGCAGGAAAAAGCAAAAAATTTCAGAATTGCACCTTGCAATGCGGAGAAATTACTGTTTGTGCATTTACAATATTCATTGATTTTTGCCATTGAAAAACATCATGTTATTCATATACCAGAAATGATTGAAGCTACTGACTGAATGAAAGGAGCTGGCATCTCACTCTCTTTGAATCTTCTTTATCATGCTAGGATTAGCAGGAAAAAGCAAAAAATTTCAGAATTGCACCTTGCAATGTGGAGATATTACTGTTTGTGCATTTACAATATTCATTGATTTTTGCCATTGAAAAACGTCCAGAAATGTTTATACCAGAAATGTTTGAAGCTACTGACTGAATGAAAGGAGCTGGCATCTCACTCTCTTTGAATCTTCTTTATCATGCTAAGAGGAGCAGGAAAAAGCAAAAAAATTCAGAATTGCACCTTGCAATGCGGAGAAATTACTGTTTGTGCATTTACAATATTCATTGATTTTTGCCATTGAAAAATGTCCAGAAATGATTGAAGCTACTGACTGAATGAAAGGAGCTGGCATCTCACTCTCTTTGAATCTTCTTTATCATGCTAAGAGGAGCAGGAAAAAGCAAAAAATTTCAGAATTGCACCTTGCAATGCGGAGAAATTACTGTTTGTGCATTTACAATATTCATTGATTTTTGCCATTGAAAAACGTCCAGAAATGATTGAAGCTACTGACTGAATGAAAGGAGCTGGCATCTCACTCTCTTTGAATCTTCTTTATCATGCTAAGAGGAGCAGGAAAAAGCAAAAAATTTCAGAATTGCACCTTGCAATGCGGAGAAATTACTGTTTGTGCATTTACAATATTCATTGATTTTTGCCATTGAAAAACGTCCAGAAATGATTGAAGCTACTGACTGAATGAAAGGAGCTGGCATCTCACTCTCTTTGAATCTTCTTTACCATGCTAAGAGGAGCAGGAAAAAGCAAAAAATTTCAGAATTGCACCTTGCAATGCGGAGAAATTACTGTTTGTGCATTTACAATATTCATTGATTTTTGCCATTGAAAAACATCATGTTATTCATATACCAGAAATGATTGAAGCTACTGACTGAATGAAAGGAGCTGGCATCTCACTCTCTTTGAATCTTCTTTATCATGCTAAGAGGAGCAGGAAAAAGCAAAAAATTTCAGAATTGCACCTTGCAATGCGGAGAAATTACTGTTTGTGCATTTACAATATTCATTGATTTTTGCCATTGAAAAACGTCCAGAAGTGATTGAAGCTACTGACTGAATGAAAGGAGCTGGCATCTCACTCTCTTTGAATCTTCTTTATCATGCTAAGAGGAGCAGGAAAAAGCAAAAAAATTCAGAATTGCACCTTGCAATGCGGAGAAATTACTGTTTGTGCATTTACAATATTCATTGATTTTTGCCATTGAAAAACGTCCAGAAATGATTGAAGCTACTGACTGAATGAAAGGAGCTGGCATCTCACTTTCTTTGAATCTTCTTTACCATGCTAAGAGGAGCAGGAAAAAGCAAAAAATTTCAGAATTGCACCTTGCAATGCGGAGAAATTACTGTTTGTGCAGTTACAATATTCATTGATTTTTGCCATTGAAAAACATCATGTTATTCATATACCAGAAATGATTGAAGCTACTGACTGAATGAAAGGAGCTGGCATCTCACTCTCTTTGAATCTTCTTTATCATGCTAAGAGGAGCAGGAAAAAGCAAAAAATTTCAGAATTGCACCTTGCAATGCGGAGAAATTACTGTTTGTGCATTTACAATATTCATTGATTTTTGCCATTGAAAAACGTCCAGAAATGATTGAAGCTACTGACTGAATGAAAGGAGCTGGCATCTCACTCTCTTTGAATCTTCTTTATCATGCTAAGAGGAGCAGGAAAAAGCAAAAAATTTCAGAATTGCACCTTGCAATGCGGAGAAATTACTGTTTGTGCATTTACAATATTCATTGATTTTTGCCATTGAAAAACGTCCAGAAATGATTGAAGCTACTGACTGAATGAAAGGAGCTGGCATCTCACTCTCTTTGAATCTTCTTTATCATGCTAAGAGGAGCAGGAAAAAGCAAAAAATTTCAGAATTGCACCTTGCAATGCGGAGAAATTACTGTTTGTGCATTTACAATATTCATTGATTTTTGCCATTGAAAAACGTCCAGAAATGATTGAAGCTACTGACTGAATGAAAGGAGCTGGCATCTCACTCTCTTTGAATCTTCTTTACCATGCTAAGAGGAGCAGGAAAAAGCAAAAAATTTCAGAATTGCACCTTGCAATGCGGAGAAATTACTGTTTGTGCATTTACAATATTCATTGATTTTTGCCATTGAAAAACATCATGTTATTCATATACCAGAAATGATTGAAGCTACTGACTGAATGAAAGGAGCTGGCATCTCACTCTCTTTGAATCTTCTTTATCATGCTAAGAGGAGCAGGAAAAAGCAAAAAATTTCAGAATTGCACCTTGCAATGCGGAGAAATTACTGTTTGTGCATTTACAATATTCATTGATTTTTGCCATTGAAAAACGTCCAGAAGTGATTGAAGCTACTGACTGAATGAAAGGAGCTGGCATCTCACTCTCTTTGAATCTTCTTTATCATGCTAAGAGGAGCAGGAAAAAGCAAAAAAATTCAGAATTGCACCTTGCAATGCGGAGAAATTACTGTTTGTGCATTTACAATATTCATTGATTTTTGCCATTGAAAAACGTCCAGAAATGATTGAAGCTACTGACTGAATGAAAGGAGCTGGCATCTCACTCTCTTTGAATCTTCTTTACCATGCTAAGAGGAGCAGGAAAAAGCAAAAAATTTCAGAATTGCACCTTGCAATGCGGAGAAATTACTGTTTGTGCAGTTACAATATTCATTGATTTTTGCCATTGAAAAACATCATGTTATTCATATACCAGAAATGATTGAAGCTACTGACTGAATGAAAGGAGCTGGCATCTCACTCTCTTTGAATCTTCTTTATCATGCTAAGAGGAGCAGGAAAAAGCAAAAAATTTCAGAATTGCACCTTGCAATGCGGAGAAATTACTGTTTGTGCATTTACAATATTCATTGATTTTTGCCATTGAAAAACGTCCAGAAATGATTGAAGCTACTGACTGAATGAAAGGAGCTGGCATCTCACTCTCTTTGAATCTTCTTTATCATGCTAAGAGGAGCAGGAAAAAGCAAAAAATTTCAGAATTGCACCTTGCAATGCGGAGAAATTTCTGTTTGTGCATTTACAATATTCATTGATTTTTGCCATTGAAAAACGTCCAGAAATGATTGAAGCTACTGACTGAATGAAAGGAGCTGGCATGTAACTCTCTTTGAGTCTTCTTTATCATGCTAAGAGGAGCAGGAAAAAGCAAAAAATTTCAGAATTGCACCTTGCAATGCGGAGAAATTACTCTTTGTGCATTTACAATATTCATTGATTTTTGCCATTGAAAAACATCATGTTATTCATTTACCAGAAATGTTTGAAGCTACTGACTGAATGAAAGAAGCTGGCATCTCACTATCTTTGAATCTTCTTTATCATGCTAAGAGGAGCAGGAAAAAGCAAAAAATTTCAGAATTCCACCTTACAATGCGGAGAAATTACTGTTTGTGCATATACAATATTCATTGATTTTTGCCATTGAAAAACGTCCAGAAATGTTTGAAGCTACTGACTGAATGAAAGGAGCTGGCATCTCACTCTATTTGAATATTCTTTATCATGCTAGGATTAGCAGGAAAAAGCAAAAAATTTCAGAATTGCACCTTGCAATGTGGAGATATTACTGTTTGTGCATTTACAATATTCATTGATTTTTGCCATTGAAAAACGTCCAGAAATGTTTATACCAGAAATGTTTGAAGCTACTGACTGAATGAAAGGAGCTGGCATCTCACTCTCTTTGAATCTTCTTTATCATGCTAAGAGGAGCAGGAAAAAGCAAAAAAATTCAGAATTGCACCTTGCAATGCGGAGAAATTACTGTTTGTGCATTTACAATATTCATTGATTTTTGCCATTGAAAAATGTTCAGAAATGATTGAAGCTACTGACTGAATGAAAGGAGCTGGCATCTCACTCTCTTTGAATCTTCTTTATCATGCTAAGAGGAGCAGGAAAAAGCAAAAAATTTCAGAATTGCACCTTGCAATGCGGAGAAATTACTGTTTGTGCATTTACAATATTCATTGATTTTTGCCATTGAAAAACGTCCAGAAATGATTTAAGCTACTGACTGAATGAAAGGAGCTGGCATCTCACTCTCTTTGAATCTTCTTTATCATGCTAAGAGGAGCAGGAAAAAGCAAAAAATTTCAGAATTGCACCTTGCAATGTGGAGAAATTACTGTTTGTGCATTTACAATATTCATTGATTTTTGCCATTGAAAAACATCATGTTATTCATACCCAGAAATGATTGAAGCTACTGAACGAATGAAAGGAGCTGGCATCTCACTCTCTTTGAATCTTCTTTATCATGCTAAGAGGAGCAGGAAAAAGCAAAAAATTTCAGAATTGCACCTTGCAATGCGGAGAAATTACTGTTTGTGCATTTACAATATTCATTGATTTTTGCCATTGAAAAACATCATGTTATTCATATACCAGAAATGATTGAAGCTACTGACTGAATGAAAGGAGCTGGCATCTCACTCTCTTTGAATCTTCTTTATCATGCTAAGAGGAGCAGGAAAAAGCAAAAAATTTCAGAATTGCACCTTGCAATGCGGAGAAATTACTGTTTGTGCATTTACAATATTCATTGATTATTGCCATTGAAAAACGTCCAGAAATGATTGAAGCTACTGACTGAATGAAAGGAGCTGGCATCTCAATCTCTTTGAATCTTCTTTATCATGCTAAGAGGAGCAGGAAAAAGCAAAAAATTTCAGAATTGCACCTTGCAATGCGGAGAAATTACTGTTTGTGCATTTTCAATATTCATTGATTTTTGCCATTGAAAAACGTCCAGAAATGATTGAAGCTACTGACTGAATGAAAGGAGCTGGCATCTCACTCTCTTTGAATCTTCTTTACCATGCTAAGAGGAGCAGGAAAAAGCAAAAAATTTCAGAATTGCACCTTGCAATGCGGAGAAATTACTGTTTGTGCATTTACAATATTCATTGATTTTTGCCATTGAAAAACATCATGTTATTCATATACCAGAAATGATTGAAGCTACTGACTGAATGAAAGGAGCTGGCATCTCACTCTCTTTGAATCTTCTTTATCATGCTAAGAGGAGCAGGAAAAAGCAAAAAATTTCAGAATTGCACCTTGCAATGCGGAGAAATTACTGTTTGTGCATTTACAATATTCATTGATTTTTGCCATTGAAAAACGTCCAGAAGTGATTGAAGCTACTGACTGAATGAAAGGAGCTGGCATCTCACTCTCTTTGAATCTTCTTTATCATGCTAAGAGGAGCAGGAAAAAGCAAAAAAATTCAGAATTGCACCTTGCAATGCGGAGAAATTACTGTTTGTGCATTTACAATATTCATTGATTTTTGCCATTGAAAAACGTCCAGAAATGATTGAAGCTACTGACTGAATGAAAGGAGCTGGCATCTCACTCTCTTTGAATCTTCTTTACCATGCTAAGAGGAGCAGGAAAAAGCAAAAAATTTCAGAATTGCACCTTGCAATGCGGAGAAATTACTGTTTGTGCAGTTACAATATTCATTGATTTTTGCCATTGAAAAACATCATGTTATTCATATACCAGAAATGATTGAAGCTACTGACTGAATGAAAGGAGCTGGCATCTCACTCTCTTTGAATCTTCTTTATCATGCTAAGAGGAGCAGGAAAAAGCAAAAAATTTCAGAATTGCACCTTGCAATGCGGAGAAATTACTGTTTGTGCATTTACAATATTCATTGATTTTTGCCATTGAAAAACGTCCAGAAATGATTGAAGCTACTGACTGAATGAAAGGAGCTGGCATCTCACTCTCTTTGAATCTTCTTTATCATGCTAAGAGGAGCAGGAAAAAGCAAAAAATTTCAGAATTGCACCTTGCAATGCGGAGAAATTACTGTTTGTGCATTTACAATATTCATTGATTTTTGCCATTGAAAAACGTCCAGAAATGATTGAAGCTACTGACTGAATGAAAGGAGCTGGCATGTAACTCTCTTTGAGTCTTCTTTATCATGCTAAGAGGAGCAGGAAAAAGCAAAAAATTTCAGAATTGCACCTTGCAATGCGGAGAAATTACTCTTTGTGCATTTACAATATTCATTGATTTTTGCCATTGAAAAACATCATGTTATTCATTTACCAGAAATGTTTGAAGCTACTGACTGAATGAAAGAAGCTGGCATCTCACTATCTTTGAATCTTCTTTATCATGCTAAGAGGAGCAGGAAAAAGCAAAAAATTTCAGAATTCCACCTTACAATGCGGAGAAATTACTGTTTGTGCATATACAATATTCACTGATTTTTGCCATTGAAAAACGTCCAGAAATGTTTGAAGCTACTGACTGAATGAAAGGAGCTGGCATCTCACTCTATTTGAATATTCTTTATCATGCTAGGATTAGCAGGAAAAAGCAAAAAATTTCAGAATTGCACCTTGCAATGTGGAGATATTACTGTTTGTGCATTTACAATATTCATTGATTTTTGCCATTGAAAAACGTCCAGAAATGTTTATACCAGAAATGTTTGAAGCTACTGACTGAAAGAAAGGAGCTGGCATCTCACTCTCTTTGAATCTTCTTTATCATGCTAAGAGGAGCAGGAAAAAGCAAAAAAATTCAGAATTGCACCTTGCAATGCGGAGAAATTACTGTTTGTGCATTTACAATATTCATTGATTTTTGCCATTGAAAAATGTCCAGAAATGATTGAAGCTACTGACTGAATGAAAGGAGCTGGCATCTCACTCTCTTTGAATCTTCTTTATCATGCTAAGAGGAGCAGGAAAAAGCAAAAAATTTCAGAATTGCACCTTGCAATGCGGAGAAATTACTGTTTGTGCATTTACAATATTCATTGATTTTTGCCATTGAAAAACGTCCAGAAATGATTGAAGCTACTGACTGAATGAAAGGAGCTGGCATCTCACTCTCTTTGAATCTTCTTTATCATGCTAAGAGGAGCAGGAAAAAGCAAAAAATTTCAGAATTGCACCTTGCAATGTGGAGAAATTACTGTTTGTGCATTTACAATATTCATTGATTTTTGCCATTGAAAAACATCATGTTATTCATACCCAGAAATGATTGAAGCTACTGACCGAATGAAAGGAGCTGGCATCTCACTCTCTTTGAATCTTCTTTATCATGCTAAGAGGAGCAGGAAAAAGCAAAACATTTCAGAATTGCACCTTGCAATGCGGAGAAATTACTGTTTGTGCATTTACAATATTCATTGATTATTGCCATTGAAAAACGTCCAGAAATGATTGAAGCTACTGACTGAATGAAAGGAGCTGGCATCTCAATCTCTTTGAATCTTCTTTATCATGCTAAGAGGAGCAGGAAAAAGCAAAAAATTTCAGAATTGCACCTTGCAATGCGGAGAAATTACTGTTTGTGCATTTACAATATTCATTGATTTTTGCCATTGAAAAACATCATGTTATTCATATACCAGAAATGATTGAAGCTACTGACTGAATGAAAGGAGCTGGCATCTCACTCTCTTTGAATCTTCTTTATCATGCTAAGAGGAGCAGGAAAAAGCAAAAAATTTCAGAATTGCACCTTGCAATGCGGAGAAATTACTGTTTGTGCATTTACAATATTCATTGATTATTGCCATTGAAAAACGTCCAGAAATGATTGAAGCTACTGACTGAATGAAAGGAGCTGGCATCTCAATCTCTTTGAATCTTCTTTATCATGCTAAGAGGAGCAGGAAAAAGCAAAAAATTTCAGAATTGCACCTTGCAATGCGGAGAAATTACTGTTTGTGCATTTACAATATTCATTGATTTTTGCCATTGAAAAACGTCCAGAAATGATTGAAGCTACTGACTGAATGAAAGGAGCTGGCATCTCACTCTCTTTGAATCTTCTTTACCATGCTAAGAGGAGCAGGAAAAAGCAAAAAATTTCAGAATTGCACCTTGCAATGCGGAGAAATTACTGTTTGTGCAGTTACAATATTCATTGATTTTTGCCATTGAAAAACATCATGTTATTCATATACCAGAAATGATTGAAGCTACTGACTGAATGAAAGGAGCTGGCATCTCACTCTCTTTGAATCTTCTTTATCATGCTAAGAGGAGCAGGAAAAAGCAAAAAATTTCAGAATTGCACCTTGCAATGCGGAGAAATTACTGTTTGTGCATTTACAATATTCATTGATTTTTGCCATTGAAAAACGTCCAGAAATGATTGAAGCCACTGACTGAATGAAAGGAGCTGACATCTCACTCTCTTTGAATCTTCTTTATCATGCTAAGAGGAGCAGGAAAAAGCAAAAAATTTCAGAATTGCACCTTGCAATGCGGAGAAATTACTGTTTGTGCATTTACAATATTCATTGATTTTTGCCATTGAAAAACGTCCAGAAATGATTGAAGCTACTGACTGAATGAAAGGAGCTGGCATGTAACTCTCTTTGAGTCTTCTTTATCATGCTAAGAGGAGCAGGAAAAAGCAAAAAATTTCAGAATTGCACCTTGCAATGCGGAGAAATTACTCTTTGTGCATTTACAATATTCATTGATTTTTGCCATTGAAAAACATCATGTTATTCATTTACCAGAAATGTTTGAAGCTACTGACTGAATGAAAGAAGCTGGCATCTCACTATCTTTGAATCTTCTTTATCATGCTAAGAGGAGCAGGAAAAAGCAAAAAATTTCAGAATTCCACCTTACAATGCGGAGAAATTACTGTTTGTGCATATACAATATTCATTGATTTTTGCCATTGAAAAACGTCCAGAAAAGATTGAAGCTACTGACTGAATGAAAGGAGCTGGCATCTCACTCTCTTTGAATCTTCTTTATCATGCTAAGAGGAGCAGGAAAAAGCAAAAAATTTCAGAATTGCACCTTGCAATGCGGAGAAATTACTGTTTGTGCATTTACAATATTCATTGATTTTTGCCATTGAAAAACATCATGTTATTCATATACCAGAAATGTTTGAAGCTACTGACTGAATGAAAGGAGCTGGCATCTCACTCTCTTTGAATCTTCCTTATCATGCTAAGAGGAGCAGGAAAAAGCAAAAAATTTCAGAATTGCACCTTGCAATGCGGAGAAATTACTGTTTGTGCATTTACAATATTCATTGATTTTTGCCATTGAAAAACGTCCAGAAATGATTGAAGCTACTGACTGAATGAAAGGAGCTGGCATCTCACTCTCTTTGAATCTTCTTTATCATGCTAAGAGGAGCAGGAAAAAGCAAAAAAATTCAGAATTGCACCTTGCAATGCGGAGAAATTACTGTTTGTGCATTTACAATATTCATTGATTTTTGCCATTGAAAAACATCATGTTATTCATATACCAGAAATGATTGAAGCTACTGACTGAATGAAAGGAGCGGGCATCTCACTCTCTTTGAATCTTCTTTATCATGCTAAGAGGAGCAGGAAAAAGCAAAAAATTTCAGAATTGCACCTTGCAATGCGGAGAAATTACTGTTTGTGCATTTACAATATTCATTGATTTTTGCCATTGAAAAACGTCCAGAAATGATTGAAGCTACTGACTGAATGAAAGGAGCTGGCATCTCACTCTCTTTGAATCTTCTTTTTCATGCTAGGATTAGCAGGAAAAAGCAAAAAATTTCAGAATTGCACCTTGCAATGTGGAGATATTACTGTTTGTGCATTTACAATATTCATTGATTTTTGCCATTGAAAAACGTCCAGAAATGTTTGAAGCTACTGACTGAATGAAAGGAGCTGGCATCTCACTCTCTTTGAATCTTCTTTATCATGCTAGGATTAGCAGGAAAAAGCAAAAAATTTCAGAATTGCACCTTGCAATGTGGAGATATTACTGTTTGTGCATTTACAATATTCATTGATTTTTGCCATTGAAAAACGTACAGAAATGTTTGAAGCTACTGACTGAATGAAAGGAGCTGGCATCTCACTCTCTTTGAATCTTCTTTATCATGCTAGGAGTAGCAGGAAAAAGCAAAAAATTTCAGAATTGCACCTTGCAATGTGGAGATATTACTGTTTGTGCATTTACAATATTCATTGATTTTTGCCATTGAAAAACGTCCAGAAATGTTTGAAGCTACTGACTGAATGAAAGGAGCTGGCATCTCACTCTCTTTGAATCTTCTTTATCATGCTAGGATTAGCAGGAAAAAGCAAAAAATTTCAGAATTGCACCTTGCAATGTGGAGATATTACTGTTTGTGCATTTACAATATTCATTGATTTTTGCCATTAAAAAACATCATGTTATTCATATAGCAGAAATGTTTGAGGCTACTGACTGAATGAAAGGACCTGGCATCTCACTCTCTTTGAATCTTCTTTATCATGCTAGGATTAGCAGGAAAAAGCAAAAAATTTCAGAATTGCACCTTGCAATGTGGAGATATTACTGTTTGTGCATTTACAATATTCATTGATTTTTGCCATTGAAAAACGTCCAGAAATGTTTGAAGCTACTGACTGAATGAAAGGAGCTGGCATCTCACTCTATTTGAATATTCTTTATCATGCTAGGATTAGCAGGAAAAAGCAAAAAATTTCAGAATTGCACCTTGCAATGTGGAGATATTACTGTTTGTGCATTTACAATATTCATTGATTTTTGCCATTGAAAAACGTCCAGAAATGTTTATACCAGAAATGTTTGAAGTTACTGACTGAATGAAAGGAGCTGGCATCTCACTCTCTTTGAATCTTCTTTATCATGCTAAGAGGAGCAGGAAAAAGCAAAAAAATTCAGAATTGCACCTTGCAATGCGGAGAAATTACTGTTTGTGCATTTTCAATATTCATTGATTTTTGCCATTGAAAAACGTCCAGAAATGATTGAAGCTACTGACTGAATGAAAGGAGCTGGCATCTCACTCTCTTTGAATCTTCTTTATCATGCTAAGAGGAGCAGGAAAAAGCAAAAAATTTCAGAATTGCACGTTGCAGTGCGGAGAAATTACTGTTTGTGCATTTACAATATTCATTGATTTTTGCCATTGAAAAACGTCCAGAAATGATTGAAGCTACTGACTGAATGAAAGGAGCTGGCATCTCACTCTCTTTGAATCTTCTTTATCATGCTAAGAGGAGCAGGAAAAAGCAAAAAATTTCAGAATTGCACTTTGCAATGTGGAGAAATTACTGTTTGTGCATTTACAATATTCATTGATTTTTGCCATTGAAAAACATCATGTTATTCATACCCAGAAATGATTGAAGCTACTGACTGAATGAAAGGAGCTGGCATCTCACTCTCTTTGAATCTTCTTTATCATGCTAAGAGGAGCAGGAAAAAGCAAAAAATTTCAGAATTGCACCTTGCAATGCGGAGAAATTACTGTTTGTGCATTTACAATATTCATTGATTTTTGCCATTGAAAAACGTCCAGAAATGATTGAAGCTACTGACTGAATGAAAGGAGCTGGCATCTCACTCTCTTTGAATCTTCTTTACCATGCTAAGAGGAGCAGGAAAAAGCAAAAAATTTCAGAATTGCACCTTGCAATGCGGAGAAATTACTGTTTGTGCATTTACAATATTCATTGATTTTTGCCATTGAAAAACATCATGTTATTCATATACCAGAAATGATTGAAGCTACTGACTGAATGAAAGGAGCTGGCATCTCACTCTCTTTGAATCTTCTTTATCATGCTAAGAGGAGCAGGAAAAAGCAAAAAATTTCAGAATTGCACCTTGCAATGCGGAGAAATTACTGTTTGTGCATTTACAATATTCATTGATTTTTGCCATTGAAAAACGTCCAGAAAAGATTGAAGCTACTGACTGAATGAAAGGAGCTGGCATCTCACTCTCTTTGAATCTTCTTTATCATGCTAAGAGGAGCAGGAAAAAGCAAAAAATTTCAGAATTGCACCTTGCAATGCGGAGAAATTACTGTTTGTGCATTTACAATATTCATTGATTTTTGCCATTGAAAAACATCATGTTATTCATATACCAGAAATGTTTGAAGCTACTGACTGAATGAAAGGAGCTGGCATCTCACTCTCTTTGAATCTTCTTTATCATGCTAAGAGGAGCAGGAAAAAGCAAAAAATTTCAGAATTGCACCTTGCAATGCGGAGAAATTACTGTTTGTGCATTTACAATATTCATTGATTTTTGCCATTGAAAAACGTCCAGAAATGATTGAAGCTACTGACTGAATGAAAGGAGCTGGCATCTCACTCTCTTTGAATCTTCTTTATCATGCTAAGAGGAGCAGGAAAAAGCAAAAAAATTCAGAATTGCACCTTGCAATGCGGAGAAATTACTGTTTGTGCATTTACAATATTCATTGATTTTTGCCATTGAAAAACATCATGTTATTCATATACCAGAAATGATTGAAGCTACTGACTGAATGAAAGGAGCGGGCATCTCATTCTCTTTGAATCTTCTTTTTCATGCTAAGAGGAGCAGGAAAAAGCAAAAAATTTCAGAATTGCACCTTGCAATGCGGAGAAATTACTGTTTGTGCATTTACAATATTCATTGATTTTTGCCATTGAAAAACGTCCAGAAATGATTGAAGCTACTGACTGAATGAAAGGAGCTGGCATCTCACTCTCTTTGAATCTTCTTTATCATGCTAAGAGGAGCAGGAAAAAGCAAAAAATTTCAGAATTGCACCTTGCAATGCGGAGAAATTACTGCTTGTGCATTTACAATATTCATTGATTTTTGCCATTGAAAAACGTCCAGAAATGATTGAAGCTACTGACTGAATGAAAGGAGCTGGCATCTCACTCTCTTTGAATCTTTATCATGCTAAGAGGAGCAGGAAAAAGCAAAAAATTTCAGAATTGCACCTTGCAATGCGGAGAAATTACTGTTTGTGCATTTACAATATTCATAGATTTTTGCCATTGAAAAACGTCCAGAAATGTTTGAAGCTACTGACTGAATGAAAGGAGCTGGCATCTCACTCTCTTTGAATCTTCTTTATCATGCTAGGATTAGCAGGAAAAAGCAAAAAATTTCAGAATTGCACCTTGCAATGTGGAGATATTACTGTTTGTGCATTTACAATATTCATTGATTTTTGCCATTGAAAAACGTCCAGAAATGTTTGAAGCTACTGACTGAATGAAAGGAGCTGGCATCTCACTCTCTTTGAATCTTCTTTATCATGCTAGGAGTAGCAGGAAAAAGCAAAAAATTTCAGAATTGCACCTTGCAATGTGGAGATATTACTGTTTGTGCATTTACAATATTCATTGATTTTTGCCATTGAAAAACGTCCAGAAATGTTTGAAGCTACTGACTGAATGAAAGGAGCTGGCATCTCACTCTCTTTGAATCTTCTTTATCATGCTAGGATTAGCAGGAAAAAGCAAAAAATTTCAGAATTGCACCTTGCAATATGGAGATATTACTGTTTGTGCATTTACAATATTCATTGATTTTTGCCATTGAAAAACATCATGTTATTCATATACCAGAAATGTTTGAAGCTACTGACTGAATGAAAGGAGCTGGCATCTCATTCTCTTTGAATCTTATTTATCATGCTAGGATTAGCAGGAAAAAGCAAAAAATTTCAGAATTGAACCTTGCAATGTGGAGATATTACTGTTTGTGCATTTACAATATTCATTGATTTTTGCCATTGAAAAACGACCAGAAATGTTTGAAGCTACTGACTGAATGAAAGGAGCTGGCATCTCACTCTATTTGAATCTTCTTTACCATGCTAGGATTAGCAGGAAAAAGCAAAAAATTTCAGAATTGCACCTTGCAATGTGGAGATATTACTGTTTGTGCATTTACAATATTCATTGATTTTTGCCATTGAAAAACGTCCAGAAATGTTTATACCAGAAATGTTTGAAGCTACTGACTGAATGAAAGGAGCTGGCATCTCACTCTCTTTGAATCTTCTTTATCATGCTAAGAGGAGCAGGAAAAAGCAAAGAATTTCAGAATTGCACCTTGCAATGCGGAGAAATTACTGTTTGTGCATTTACAATATTCATTGATTTTTGCCATTGAAAAACGTCCAGAAATGACTGAAGCTACTGACTGAATGAAAGGAGCTGGCATCTCACTCTCTTTGAATCTTCTTTATCATGCTAAGAGGAGCAGGAAAAAGCAAAAAATTTCAGAATTGCACCTTGCAATGCGGAGAAATTACTGTTTGTGCATTTACAATATTCATTGATTTTTGCCATTGAAAAACGTCCAGAAATGATTGAAGCTACTGACTGAATGAAAAGAGCTGGCATCTCACTCTCTTTGAATCTTCTTTATCATGCTAAGAGGAGCAGGAAAAAGCAAAAAATTTCAGAATTGCACCTTGCAATGCGGAGAAATTACTGTTTGTGCATTTACAATATTCATTGATTTTTGCCATTGAAAAACATCATGTTATTCATATACCAGAAATGATTGAAGCTACTGACTGAATGAAAGGAGCTGGCATCTCACTCTCTTTGAATCTTCTTTATCATGCTAAGAGGAGCAGGAAAAAGCAAAAAATTTCAGAATTGCACCTTGCAATGCGGAGAAATTACTGTTTGTGCATTTACAATATTCATTGATTTTTGCCATTGAAAAACGTCCAGAAATGATTGAAGCTACTGACTGAATGAAAGGAGCTGGCATCTCACTCTCTTTGAATCTTCTTTATCATGCTAAGAGGAGCAGGAAAAAGCAAAAAATTTCAGAATTGCACCTTGCAATGTGGAGATATTACTGTTTGTGCATTTACAATATTCATTGATTTTTGCCATTGAAAAACGTCCAGAAATGTTTATACCAGAAATGTTTGAAGCTACTGACTGAATGAAAGGAGCTGGCATCTCACTCTCTTTGAATCTTCTTTATCATGCTAAGAGGAGCAGGAAAAAGCAAAAAATTTCAGAATTGCACCTTGCAATGCGGAGAAATTACTGTTTGTGCATTTACAATATTCATTGATTTTTGCCATTGAAAAACGTCCAGAAATGACTGAAGCTACTGACTGAATGAAAGGAGCTGGCATCTCACTCTCTGAATCTTCTTTATCATGCTAAGAGGAGCAGGAAAAAGCAAAAAATTTCAGAATTGCACCTTGCAATGCGGAGAAATTACTGTTTGTGCATTTACAATATTCATTGATTTTTGCCATTGAAAAACATCCAGAAATGATTGAAGCTACTGACTGAATGAAAGGAGCTGGCATCTCACTCTCTTTGAATCTTCTTTATCATGCTAAGAGGAGCAGGAAAAAGCAAAAAATTTCAGAATTGCACCTTGCAATGCGGAGAAATTACTGTTTGTGCATTTACAATATTCATTGATTTTTGCCATTGAAAAACATCATGTTATTCATATACCAGAAATGATTGAAGCTACTGACTGAATGAAAGGAGCTGGCATCTCATTCTCTTTGAATCTTCTTTATCATGCTAAGAGGAGCAGGAAAAAGCAAAAAATTTCAGAATT
The DNA here is from genome assembly GCF_046119375.1 of Phyllobates terribilis. Lineage (NCBI taxonomy): Eukaryota > Metazoa > Chordata > Amphibia > Anura > Dendrobatidae > Phyllobates > Phyllobates terribilis. The sequence continues at coordinate 70,696 of NW_027365403.1, forward strand.
GCACCTTGCAATGCGGAGAAATTACTGTTTGTGCATTTACAATATTCATTGATTTTTGCCATTGAAAAACGTCCAGAAATGATTGAAGCTACTGACTGAATGAAAGGAGCTGGCATCTCACTCTCTTTGAATCTTCTTTATCATGCTAAGAGGAGCAGGAAAAAGCAAAAAATTTCAGAATTGCAATTTGCAATGCGGAGAAATTACTGTTTGTGCATTTACAATATTCATTGATTTTTGCCATTGAAAAACGTCCAGAAATGATTGAAGCTACTGACTGAATGAAAGGAGCTGGCATCTCACTCTCTTTGAATCTTCTTTATCATGCTAAGAGGAGCAGGAAAAAGCAAAAAATTTCAGAATTGCACCTTGCAATGCGGAGAAATTACTGTTTGTGCATTTACAATATTCATTGATTTTTGCCATTGAAAAACGTCCAGAAATGATTGAAGCTACTGACTGAATGAAAGGAGCTGGCATCTCACTCTCTTTGAATCTTCTTTATCATGCTAAGAGGAGCAGGAAAAAGCAAAAAATTTCAGAATTGCACCTTGCAATGCGGAGAAATTACTGTTTGTGCATTTACAATATTCATTGATTTTTGCCATTGAAAAACATCATGTTATTCATATACCAGAAATGATTGAAGCTACTGACTGAATGAAAGGAGCTGGCATCTCACTCTCTTTGAATCTTCTTTATCATGCTAAGAGGAGCAGGAAAAAGCAAAAAATTTCAGAATTGCACCTTGCAATGCGGAGAAATTACTGTTTGTGCATTTACAATATTCATTGATTTTTGCCATTGAAAAACGTCCAGAAATGATTGAAGCTACTGACTGAATGAAAGGAGCTGGCATCTCACTCTCTTTGAATCTTCTTTATCATGCTAAGAGGAGCAGGAAAAAGCAAAAAATTTCAGAATTGCACCTTGCAATGCGGAGAAATTACTGTTTGTGCATTTACAATATTCATTGATTTTTGCCATTGAAAAACGTCCAGAAATGATTGAAGCTACTGACTGAATGAAAGGAGCTGGCATCTCACTCTCTTTGAATCTTCTTTATCATGCTAGGATTAGCAGGAAAAAGCAAAAAATTTCAGAATTGCACCTTGCAATGTGGAGATATTACTGTTTGTGCATTTACAATATTCATTGAATTTTGCCATTGAAAAACGTCCAGAAATGTTTGAAGCTACTGACTGAATGAAAGGAGCTGGCATCTCACTCTATTTGAATCTTCTTTATCATGCTAGGATTAGCAGGAAAAAGCAAAAAATTTCAGAATTGCACCTTGCAATGTGGAGATATTACTGTTTGTGCATTTACAATATTCATTGATTTTTGCCATTGAAAAACGTCCAGAAATGTTTATACCAGAAATGTTTGAAGCTACTGACTGAATGAAAGGAGCTGGCATCTCACTCTCTTTGAATCTTCTTTATCATGCTAAGAGGAGCAGGAAAAAGCAAAAAATTTCAGAATTGCACCTTGCAATGCGGAGAAATTACTGTTTGTGCATTTACAATATTCATTGATTTTTGCCATTGAAAAACGTCCAGAAATGACTGAAGCTACTGACTGAATGAAAGGAGCTGGCATCTCACTCTCTTTGAATCTTCTTTATCATGCTAAGAGGAGCAGGAAAAAGCAAAAAATTTCAGAATTGCACCTTGCAATGCGGAGAAATTACTGTTTGTGCATTTACAATATTCATTGATTTTTGCCATTGAAAAACGTCCAGAAATGATTGAAGCTACTGACTGAATGAAAGGAGCTGGCATCTCACTCTCTTTGAATCTTCTTTATCATGCTAAGAGGAGCAGGAAAAAGCAAAAAATTTCAGAATTGCACCTTGCAATGCGGAGAAATTACTGTTTGTGCATTTACAATATTCATTGATTTTTGCCATTGAAAAACATCATGTTATTCATATACCAGAAATGTTTGAAGCTACTGACTGAATGAAAGGAGCTGGCATCTCACTCTCTTTGAATCTTCTTTATCATGCTAAGAGGAGCAGGAAAAAGCAAAAAATTTCAGAATTGCACCTTGCAATGCGGAGAAATTACTGTTTGTGCATTTACAATATTCATTGATTTTTGCCATTGAAAAACATCATGTTATTCATATACCAGAAATGATTGAAGCTACTGACTGAATGAAAGGAACTGGCATCTCACTCTCTTTGAATCTTCTTTATCATGCTAAGAGGATCAGGAAAAAGCAAAAAAATTCAGAACTGCACCTTGCAATGCGGAGAAATTACTGTTTGTGCATTTACAATATTCATTGATTTTTGCCATTGAAAAACGTCCAGAAATGATTGAAGCTACTGACTGAATGAAAGGAGCTGGCATCTCACTCTCTTAGAATCTTCTTTATCATGCTAAGAGGAGCAGGAAAAAGCAAAAAATTTCAGAATTGCACCTTGCAATGCGGAGAAATTACTGTTTGTGCATTTACAATATTCATTGATTTTTGCCATTGAAAAACGTCCAGAAATGATTGAAGCTACTGACTGAATGAAAGGAGCTGGCATCTCACTCTCTTTGAATCTTCTTTATCATGCTAAGAGGAGCAGGAAAAAGCAAAAAATTTCAGAATTGCACCTTGCAATGCGGAGAAATTACTGTTTGTGCATTTACAATATTCATTGATTTTTGCCATTGAAAAACATCATGTTATTCATATACCAGAAATGATTGAAGCTACTGACTGAATGAAAGGAGCTTGCATCTCACTCTCTTTGAATCTTCTTTATCATGCTAAGAGGAGCAGGAAAAAGCAAAAAATTTCAGAATTGCACCTTGCAATGCGGAGAAATTACTGTTTGTGCAGTTACAATATTCATTGATTTTTGCCATTGAAAAACGTCCAGAAATGATTGAAGCTACTGACTGAATGAAAGGAGCTGGCATCTCACTCTCTTTGAATCTTCTTTATCATGCTAAGAGGAGCAGGAAAAAGCAAAAAATTTCAGAATTGCACCTTGCAATGCGGAGAAATTACTGTTTGTGCATTTACAATATTCATTGATTTTTGCCATTGAAAAACGTCCAGAAATGATTGAAGCTACTGACTGAATGAAAGGAGCTGGCATCTCACTCTCTTTGAATCTTCTTTATCATGCTAAGAGGAGCAGGAAAAAGCAAAAAATTTCAGAATTGCACCTTGCAATGCGGAGAAATTACTGTTTGTGCATTTACAATATTCATTGATTTTTGCCATTGAAAAACATCATGTTATTCATATACCAGAAATGATTGAAGCTACTGACTGAATGAAAGGAGCTGGCATCTCACTCTCTTTGAATCTTCTTTATCATGCTAAGAGGAGCAGGAAAAAGCAAAAAATTTCAGAATTGCACCTTGCAATGCGGAGAAATTACTGTTTGTGCATTTACAATATTCATTGATTTTTGCCATTGAAAAACGTCCAGAAATGATTGAAGCTACTGACTGAATGAAAGGAGCTGGCATCTCACTCTCTTTGAATCTTCTTTATCATGCTAAGAGGAGCAGGAAAAAGCAAAAAATTTCAGAATTGCACCTTGCAATGCGGAGAAATTACTGTTTGTGCATTTACAATATTCATTGATTTTTGCCATTGAAAAACGTCCAGAAATGATTGAAGCTACTGACTGAATGAAAGGAGCTGGCATCTCACTCTCTTTGAATCTTCTTTATCATGCTAGGATTAGCAGGAAAAAGCAAAAAATTTCAGAATTGCACCTTGCAATGTGGAGATATTACTGTTTGTGCATTTACAATATTCATTGAATTTTGCCATTGAAAAACGTCCAGAAATGTTTGAAGCTACTGACTGAATGAAAGGAGCTGGCATCTCACTCTATTTGAATCTTCTTTATCATGCTAGGATTAGCAGGAAAAAGCAAAAAATTTCAGAATTGCACCTTGCAATGTGGAGATATTACTGTTTGTGCATTTACAATATTCATTGATTTTTGCCATTGAAAAACGTCCAGAAATGTTTATACCAGAAATGTTTGAAGCTACTGACTGAATGAAAGGAGCTGGCATCTCACTCTCTTTGAATCTTCTTTATCATGCTAAGAGGAGCAGGAAAAAGCAAAAAATTTCAGAATTGCACCTTGCAATGCGGAGAAATTACTGTTTGTGCATTTACAATATTCATTGATTTTTGCCATTGAAAAACGTCCAGAAATGACTGAAGCTACTGACTGAATGAAAGGAGCTGGCATCTCACTCTCTTTGAATCTTCTTTATCATGCTAAGAGGAGCAGGAAAAAGCAAAAAATTTCAGAATTGCACCTTGCAATGCGGAGAAATTACTGTTTGTGCATTTACAATATTCATTGATTTTTGCCATTGAAAAACGTCCAGAAATGATTGAAGCTACTGACTGAATGAAAGGAGCTGGCATCTCACTCTCTTTGAATCTTCTTTATCATGCTAAGAGGAGCAGGAAAAAGCAAAAAATTTCAGAATTGCACCTTGCAATGCGGAGAAATTACTGTTTGTGCATTTACAATATTCATTGATTTTTGCCATTGAAAAACATCATGTTATTCATATACCAAAAATGTTTGAAGCTACTGACTGAATGAAAGGAGCTGGCATCTCACTCTCTTTGAATCTTCTTTATCATGCTAAGAGGAGCAGGAAAAAGCAAAAAATTTCAGAATTGCACCTTGCAATGCGGAGAAATTACTGTTTGTGCATTTACAATATTCATTGATTTTTGCCATTGAAAAACATCATGTTATTCATATACCAGAAATGATTGAAGCTACTGACTGAATGAAAGGAACTGGCATCTCACTCTCTTTGAATCTTCTTTATCATGCTAAGAGGATCAGGAAAAAGCAAAAAAATTCAGAACTGCACCTTGCAATGCGGAGAAATTACTGTTTGTGCATTTACAATATTCATTGATTTTTGCCATTGAAAAACGTCCAGAAATGATTGAAGCTACTGACTGAATGAAAGGAGCTGGCATCTCACTCTCTTAGAATCTTCTTTATCATGCTAAGAGGAGCAGGAAAAAGCAAAAAATTTCAGAATTGCACCTTGCAATGCGGAGAAATTACTGTTTGTGCATTTACAATATTCATTGATTTTTGCCATTGAAAAACGTCCAGAAATGATTGAAGCTACTGACTGAATGAAAGGAGCTGGCATCTCACTCTCTTTGAATCTTCTTTATCATGCTAAGAGGAGCAGGAAAAAGCAAAAAATTTCAGAATTGCACCTTGCAATGCGGAGAAATTACTGTTTGTGCATTTACAATATTCATTGATTTTTGCCATTGAAAAACATCATGTTATTCATATACCAGAAATGATTGAAGCTACTGACTGAATGAAAGGAGCTGGCATCTCACTCTCTTTGAATCTTCTTTATCATGCTAAGAGGAGCAGGAAAAAGCAAAAAATTTCAGAATTGCACCTTGCAATGCGGAGAAATTACTGTTTGTGCAGTTACAATATTCATTGATTTTTGCCATTGAAAAACGTCCAGAAATGATTGAAGCTACTGACTGAATGAAAGGAGCTGGCATCTCACTCTCTTTGAATCTTCTTTATCATGCTAAGAGGAGCAGGAAAAAGCAAAAAATTTCAGAATTGCACCTTGCAATGCGGAGAAATTACTGTTTGTGCATTTACAATATTCATTGATTTTTGCCATTGAAAAACGTCCAGAAATGATTGAAGCTACTGACTGAATGAAAGGAGCTGGCATCTCACTCTCTTTGAATCTTCTTTATCATGCTAGGATTAGCAGGAAAAAGCAAAAAATTTCAGAATTGCACCTTGCAATGTGGAGATATTACTGTTTGTGCATTTACAATATTCATTGAATTTTGCCATTGAAAAACGTCCAGAAATGTTTGAAGCTACTGACTGAATGAAAGGAGCTGGCATCTCACTCTATTTGAATCTTCTTTATCATGCTAGGATTAGCAGGAAAAAGCAAAAAATTTCAGAATTGCACCTTGCAATGTGGAGATATTACTGTTTGTGCATTTACAATATTCATTGATTTTTGCCATTGAAAAACGTCCAGAAATGTTTATACCAGAAATGTTTGAAGCTACTGACTGAATGAAAGGAGCTGGCATCTCACTCTCTTTGAATCTTCTTTATCATGCTAAGAGGAGCAGGAAAAAGCAAAAAATTTCAGAATTGCACGTTGCAATGCGGAGAAATTACTGTTTGTGCATTTACAATATTCATTGATTTTTGCCATTGAAAAACGTCCAGAAATGACTGAAGCTACTGACTGAATGAAAGGAGCTGGCATCTCACTCTCTTTGAATCTTCTTTATCATGCTAAGAGGAGCAGGAAAAAGCAAAAAATTTCAGAATTGCACCTTGCAATGCGGAGAAATTACTGTTTGTGCATTTACAATATTCATTGATTTTTGCCATTGAAAAACATCCAGAAATGATTGAAGCTACTGACTGAATGAAAGGAGCTGGCATCTCACGCTCTTTGAATCTTCTTTATCATGCTAAGAGGAGCAGGAAAAAGCAAAAAATTTCAGAATTGCACCTTGCAATGCGGAGAAATTACTGTTTGTGCATTTACAATATTCATTGATTTTTGCCATTGAAAAACGTCCAGAAATGATTGAAGCTACTGACTGAATGAAAGGAGCTGGCATCTCACTCTCTTTGAATCTTCTTTATCATGCTAAGAGGAGCAGGAAAAAGCAAAAAATTTCAGAATTGCACCTTGCAATGCGGAGAAATTACTGTTTGTGCATTTACAATATTCAATGATTTTTGCCATTGAAAAACGTCCAGAAATGATTGAAGCTACTGACTGAATGAAAGGAGCTGGCATCTCACTCTCTTTGAATCTTCTTTATCATGCTAAGAGGAGCAGGAAAAAGCAAAAAATTTCAGAATTGCAACTTGCAATGCGGAGAAATTACTGTTTGTGCATTTACAATATTCATTGATTTTTGCCATTGAAAAACATCATGTTATTCATATACCAGAAATGATTGAAGCTACTGACTGAATGAAAGGAGCTGGCATCTCACTCTCTTTGAATCTTCATTATCATGCTAAGAGGAGCAGGAAAAAGCAAAAAATTTCAGAATTGCACCTTGCAATGCGGAGAAATTACTGTTTGTGCATTTACAATATTCATTGATTTTTGCCATTGAAAAACGTCCAGAAATGATTGAAGCTACTGACTGAATGAAAGGAGCTGGCATCTCACTCTCTTTGAATCTTCTTTATCATGCTAAGAGGAGCAGGAAAAAGCAAAAAATTTCAGAATTGCACCTTGCAATGCGGAGAAATTACTGTTTGTGCATTTACAATATTCATTGATTTTTGCCATTGAAAAACGTCCAGAAATGATTGAAGCTACTGACTGAATGAAAGGAGCTGGCATCTCACTCTCTTTGAATCTTCTTTATCATGCTAGGATTAGCAGGAAAAAGCAAAAAATTTCAGAATTGCACCTTGCAATGTGGAGATATTACTGTTTGTGCATTTACAATATTCATTGATTTTTGCCATTGAAAAACGTCCAGAAATGTTTGAAGCTACTGACTGAATGAAAGGAGCTGGCATCTCACTCTCTTTGAATCTTCTTTATCATGCTAGGAGTAGCAGGAAAAAGCAAAAAATTTCAGAATTGCACCTTGCAATGTGGAGATATTACTGTTTGTGCATTTACAATATTCATTGATTTTTGCCATTGAAAAACGTCCAGAAATGTTTGAAGCTACTGACTGAATGAAAGGAGCTGGCATCTCACTCTCTTTGAATCTTCTTTATCATGCTAGGATTAGCAGGAAAAAGCAAAAAATTTCAGAATTGCACCTTGCAATGTGGAGATATTACTGTTTGTGCATTTACAATATTCATTGATTTTTGCCATTGAAAAACATCATGTTATTCATATACCAGAAATGTTTGAAGCTACTGACTGAATGAAAGGAGCTGACATCTCACTCTCTTTGAATCTTCTTTATCATGCTAGGATTAGCAGGAAAAAGCAAAAAAATTCAGAATTGCACCTTGCAATGTGGAGATATTACTGTTTGTGCATTTACAATATTCATTGATTTTTGCCATTGAAAAACGTCCAGAAATGTTTGAAGCTACTGACTGAATGAAAGGAGCTGGCATCTCACTCTATTTGAATCTTCTTTATCATCCTAGGATTAGCAGGAAAAAGCAAAAAATTTCAGCATTGCACCTTGCAATGTGGAGATATTACTGTTTGTGCATTTACAATATTCATTGATTTTTGCCATTGAAAAACATCCAGAAATGTTTATACCAGAAATGTTTGAAGCTACTGACTGAATGAAAGGAGCTGGCATCTCACTCTCTTTGAATCTTCTTTATCATGCTAAGAGGAGCAGGAAAAAGCAAAAAATTTCAGAATTGCACCTTGCAATGCGGAGAAATTACTGTTTGTGCATTTACAATATTCATTGATTTTTGCCATTGAAAAACATCATGTTATTCATATACCAGAAATGATTGAAGCTACTGACTGAATGAAAGGAGCTGGCATCTCACTCTCTTTGAATCTTCTTTATCATGCTAAGAGGAGCAGGAAAAAGCAAAAAATTTCAGAATTGCACCTTGCAATGCGGAGAAATTACTGTTTGTGCATTTACAATATTCATTGATTTTTGCCATTGAAAAACGTCCAGAAATGATTGAAGCTACTGACGGAATGAAAGGAGCTGGCATCTCACTCTCTTTGAATCTTCTTTATCATGCTAGGATTAGCAGGAAAAAGCAAAAAATTTCAGAATTGCACCTTGCAATGTGGAGATATTACTGTTTGTGCATTTACAATATTCATTGAATTTTGCCATTGAAAAACGTCCAGAAATGTTTGAAGCTACTGACTGAATGAAAGGAGCTGGCATCTCACTCTATTTGAATCTTCTTTATCATGCTAGGATTAGCAGGAAAAAGCAAAAAATTTCAGAATTGCACCTTGCAATGTGGAGATATTACTGTTTGTGCATTTACAATATTCATTGATTTTTGCCATTGAAAAACGTCCAGAAATGTTTATACCAGAAATGTTTGAAGCTACTGACTGAATGAAAGGAGCTGGCATCTCACTCTCTTTGAATCTTCTTTATCATGCTAAGAGGAGCAGGAAAAAGCAAAAAATTTCAGAATTGCACCTTGCAATGCGGAGAAATTACTTTTTGTGCATTTACAATATTCATTGATTTTTGCCATTGAAAAACGTCCAGAAATGACTGAAGCTACTGACTGAATGAAAGGAGCTGGCATCTCACTCTCTTTGAATCTTCTTTACCATGCTAAGAGGAGCAGGAAAAAGCAAAAAAATTCAGAATTGCACCTTGCAATGCGGAGAAATTACTGTTTGTGCATTTACAATATTCATTGATTTTTGCCATTGAAAAACGTCCAGAAATGATTGAAGCTACTGACTGAATGAAAGGAGCTGGCATCTCACTCTCTTTGAATCTTCTTTATCATGCTAGGAGTAGCAGGAAAAAGCAAAAAATTTCAGAATTGCACCTTGCAATGTGGAGATATTACTGTTTGTGCATTTACAATATTCATTGATTTTTGCCATTGAAAAACGTCCAGAAATGTTTGAAGCTACTGACTGAATGAAAGGAGCTGGCATCTCACTCTCTTTGAATCTTCTTTATCATGCTAGGATTAGCAGGAAAAAGCAAAAAATTTCAGAATTGCACCTTGCAATGTGGAGATATTACTGTTTGTGCATTTACAATATTCATTGATTTTTGCCATTGAAAAACATCATGTTATTCATATACCAGAAATGTTTGAAGCTACTGACTGAATGAAAGGAGCTGACATCTCACTCTCTTTGAATCTTCTTTATCATGCTAGGATTAGCAGGAAAAAGCAAAAAATTTCAGAATTGCACCTTGCAATGTGGAGATATTACTGTTTGTGCATTTACAATATTCATTGATTTTTGCCATTGAAAAACGTCCAGAAATGTTTGAAGCTACTGACTGAATGAAAGGAGCTGGCATCTCACTCTATTTGAATCTTCTTTATCATGCTAGGATTAGCAGGAAAAAGCAAAAAAAATTTCAGCATTGCACCTTGCAATGTGGAGATATTACTGTTTGTGCATTTACAATATTCATTGATTTTTGCCATTGAAAAACGTCCAGAAATGTTTATACCAGAAATGTTTGAAGCTACTGACTGAATGAAAGGAGCTGGCATCTCACTCTCTTTGAATCTTCTTTATCATGCTAAGAGGAGCAGGAAAAAGCAAAAAATTTCAGAATTGCACCTTGCAATGCGGAGAAATTACTGTTTGTGCATTTACAATATTCATTGATTTTTGCCATTGAAAAACTTCCAGAAATGACTGAAGCTACTGACTGAATGAAAGGAGCTGGCATCTCACTCTCTTTGAATCTTCTTTATCATGCTAAGAGGAGCAGGAAAAAGCAAAAAATTTCAGAATTGCACCTTGCAATGCGGAGAAATTACTGTTTGTGCATTTACAATATTCATTGATTTTTGCCATTGAAAAACGTCCAGAAATGATTGAAGCTACTGACTGAATGAAAGGAGCTGGCATCTCACTCTCTTTGAATCTTCTTTATCATGCTAAGAGGAGCAGGAAAAAGCAAAAAATTTCAGAATTGCACCTTGCAATGCGGAGAAATTACTGTTTGTGCATTTACAATATTCATTGATTTTTGCCATTGAAAAACATCATGTTATTCATATACCAGAAATGATTGAAGCTACTGACTGAATGAAAGGAGCTGGCATCTCACTCTCTTTGAATCTTCTTTATCATGCTAAGAGGAGCAGGAAAAAGCAAAAAATTTCAGAATTGCACCTTGCAATGCGGAGAAATTACTGTTTGTGCATTTACAATATTCATTGATTTTTGCCATTGAAAAACGTCCAGAAATGATTGAAGCTACTGACTGAATGAAAGGAGCTGGCATCTCACTCTCTTTGAATCTTCTTTATCATGCTAAGAGGAGCAGGAAAAAGCAAAAAATTTCAGAATTTCATCTTGCAATGCGGAGAAATTACTGTTTGTGCATTTACAATATTCATTGATTTTTGCCATTGAAAAACGTCCAGAAATGATTGAAGCTACTGACTGAATGAAAGGAGCTGGCATCTCACTCTCTTTGAATCTTCTTTATCATGCTAAGAGGAGCAGGAAAAAGCAAAAAATTTCAGAATTGCACCTTGCAATGCGGAGAAATTACTGTTTGTGCATTTACAATATTCATTGATTTTTGCCATTGAAAAACGTCCAGAAATGATTGAAGCTACTGACTGAATGAAAGGAGCCGGAATCTCACTCTCTTTGAATCTTCTTTATCATGCTAAGAGGAGCAGGAAAAAGCAAAAAATTTCAGAATTGCAACTTGCAATGCGGAGAAATTACTGTTTGTGCATTTACAATATTCATTGATTTTTGCCATTGAAAAACATCATGTTATTCATATACCAGAAATGATTGAAGCTACTGACTGAATGAAAAAAGCTGGCATCTCACTCTCTTTGAATCTTCTTTATCATGCTAAGAGGAGCAGGAAAAAGCAAAAAATTTCAGAATTGCACCTTGCAATGCGGAGAAATTACTGTTTGTGCATTTACAATATTCATTGATTTTTGCCATTGAAAAACGTCCAGAAATGATTGAAGCTACTGACTGAATGAAAGGAGCTGGCATCTCACTCTCTTTGAATCTTCTTTATCATGCTAAGAGGAGCAGGAAAAAGCAAAAAATTTCAGAATTGCACCTTGCAATGCGGAGAAATTACTGTTTGTGCATTTACAATATTCATTGATTTTTGCCATTGAAAAACGTCCAGAAATGATTGAAGCTACTGACTGAATGAAAGGAGCTGGCATCTCACTCTCTTTGAATCTTCTTTATCATGCTAAGAGGAGCAGGAAAAAGCAAAAAATTTCAGAATTGCACCTTGCAATGCGGAGAAATTACTGTTTGTGCATTTACAATATTCATTAATTTTTGCCATTGAAAAACATCATGTTATTCATATCCCAGAAATGTTTGAAGCTACTGACAATGAAAGAAGCTGGCATCTCACTCTCTTTGAATCTTCTTTATCATGCTAATAGGAGCAGGAAAAAGCAAAAAATTTCAGAATTGCACCTTGCAATGCGGAGAAATTACTGTTTGTGCATTTACAATATTCATTGATTTTTGCCATTGAAAAACGTCCAGAAATGATTGAAGCTACTGACTGAATGAAAGGAGCTGGCATCTCACTCTCTTTGAATCTTCTTTATCATGCTAAGAGGAGCAGGAAAAAGCAAAAAATTTCAGAATTGCACCTTGCAATGCGGAGAAATTACTGTTTGTGCATTTACAATATTCACTGATTTTTGCCATTGAAAAACATCATGTTATTCATATACCAGAAATGTTTGAAGCTACTGACTGAATGAAAGGAGCTGGCATCTCACTCTCTTTGAATCTTCTTTATCATGCTAAGAGGAGCAGGAAAAAGCAAAAAATTTCAGAATTGCACCTTGCAATGCGGAGAAATTACTGTTTGTGCATTTACAATATTCATTGATTTTTGCCATTGAAAAACGTCCAGAAATGATTGAAGCTACTGACTGAATGAAAGGAGCTGGCATCTCACTCTCTTTGAATCTTCTTTATCATGCTAAGAGGAGCAGGAAAATGCAAGAAATTTCAGAATTGCACCTTGCAATGCGGAGAAATTACTGTTTGTGCATTTATAATATTCATTGATTTTTGCCATTGAAAAACGTCCAGAAATGTTTGAAGCTACTGACTGAATGAAAGGAGCTGGCATCTCACTCTCTTTGAATCTTCTTTATCATGCTAGGATTAGCAGGAAAAAGCAAAAAATTTCAGAATTGCACCTTGCAATGTGGAGATATTACTGTTTGTGCATTTACAATATTCATTGATTTTTGCCATTGAAAAACATCATGTTATTCATATACCAGAAATGTTTGAAGCTACTGACTGAATGAAAGGAGCTGACATCTCACTCTCTTTGAATCTTCTTTATCATGCTAGGATTAGCAGGAAAAAGCAAAAAATTTCAGAATTGCACCTTGCAATGTGGAGATATTACTGTTTGTGCATTTACAATATTCATTGATTTTTGCCATTGAAAAACGTCCAGAAATGTTTGAAGCTACTGACTGAATGAAAGGAGCTGGCATCTCACTCTATTTGAATCTTCTTTATCATGCTAGGATTAGCAGGAAAAAGCAAAAAAAATTTCAGCATTGCACCTTGCAATGTGGAGATATTACTGTTTGTGCATTTACAATATTCATTGATTTTTGCCATTGAAAAACGTCCAGAAATGTTTATACCAGAAATGTTTGAAGCTACTGACTGAATGAAAGGAGCTGGCATCTCACTCTCTTTGAATCTTCTTTATCATGCTAAGAGGAGCAGGAAAAAGCAAAAAATTTCAGAATTGCACCTTGCAATGCGGAGAAATTACTGTTTGTGCATTTACAATATTCATTGATTTTTGCCATTGAAAAACTTCCAGAAATGACTGAAGCTACTGACTGAATGAAAGGAGCTGGCATCTCACTCTCTTTGAATCTTCTTTATCATGCTAAGAGGAGCAGGAAAAAGCAAAAAATTTCAGAATTGCACCTTGCAATGCGGAGAAATTACTGTTTGTGCATTTACAATATTCATTGATTTTTGCCATTGAAAAACGTCCAGAAATGATTGAAGCTACTGACTGAATGAAAGGAGCCGGAATCTCACTCTCTTTGAATCTTCTTTATCATGCTAAGAGGAGCAGGAAAAAGCAAAAAATTTCAGAATTGCAACTTGCAATGCGGAGAAATTACTGTTTGTGCATTTACAATATTCATTGATTTTTGCCATTGAAAAACATCATGTTATTCATATACCAGAAATGATTGAAGCTACTGACTGAATGAAAGGAGCTGGCATCTCACTCTCTTTGAATCTTCTTTATCATGCTAAGTGGAGCAGGAAAAAGCAAAAAATTTCAGAATTGCACCTTGCAATGCGGAGAAATTACTGTTTGTGCATTTACAATATTCATTGATTTTTGCCATTGAAAAACGTCCAGAAATGATTGAAGCTACTGACTGAATGAAAGGAGCTGGCATCTCACTCTCTTTGAATCTTCTTTATCATGCTAAGAGGAGGAGGAAAAAGCAAAAAATTTCAGAATTGCACCTTGCAATGCGGAGAAATTACTGTTTGTGCATTTACAATATTCATTGATTTTTGCCATTGAAAAACGTCCAGAAATGATTGAAGCTACTGACTGAATGAAAGGAGCTGGCATCTCACTCTCTTTGAATCTTCTTTATCATGCTAAGAGGAGCAGGAAAAAGCAAAAAATTTCAGAATTGCACCTTGCAATGCGGAGAAATTACTGTTTGTGCATTTACAATATTCATTAATTTTTGCCATTGAAAAACATCATGTTATTCATATCCCAGAAATGTTTGAAGCTACTGACAATGAAAGAAGCTGGCATCTCACTCTCTTTGAATCTTCTTTATCATGCTAATAGGAGCAGGAAAAAGCAAAAAATTTCAGAATTGCACCTTGCAATGCGGAGAAATTACTGTTTGTGCATTTACAATATTCATTGATTTTTGCCATTGAAAAACGTCCAGAAATGATTGAAGCTACTGACTGAATGAAAGGAGCTGGCATCTCACTCTCTTTGAATCTTCTTTATCATGCTAAGAGGAGCAGGAAAAAGCAAAAAATTTCAGAATTGCACCTTGCAATGCGGAGAAATTACTGTTTGTGCATTTACAATATTCATTGATTTTTGCCATTGAAAAACATCATGTTATTCATATACCAGAAATGTTTGAAGCTACTGACTGAATGAAAGGAGCTGGCATCTCACTCTCTTTGAATCTTCTTTATCATGCTAAGAGGAGCAGGAAAAAGCAAAAAATTTCAGAATTGCACCTTGCAATGCGGAGAAATTACTGTTTGTGCATTTACAATATTCATTGATTTTTGCCATTGAAAAACGTCCAGAAATGATTGAAGCTACTGACTGAATGAAAGGAGCTGGCATCTCACTCTCTTTGAATCTTCTTTATCATGCTAAGAGGAGCAGGAAAATGCAAGAAATTTCAGAATTGCACCTTGCAATGCGGAGAAATTACTGTTTGTGCATTTATAATATTCATTGATTTTTGCCATTGAAAAACGTCCAGAAATGTTTGAAGCTACTGACTGAATGAAAGGAGCTGGCATCTCACTCTCTTTGAATCTTCTTTATCATGCTAGGATTAGCAGGAAAAAGCAAAAAATTTCAGAATTGCACCTTGCAATGTGGAGATATTACTGTTTGTGCATTTACAATATTCATTGATTTTTGCCATTGAAAAACATCATGTTATTCATATACCAGAAATGTTTGAAGCTACTGACTGAATGAAAGGAGCTGACATCTCACTCTCTTTGAATCTTCTTTATCATGCTAGGATTAGCAGGAAAAAGCAAAAAATTTCAGAATTGCACCTTGCAATGTGGAGATATTACTGTTTGTGCATTTACAATATTCATTGATTTTTGCCATTGAAAAACGTCCAGAAATGTTTGAAGCTACTGACTGAATGAAAGGAGCTGGCATCTCACTCTATTTGAATCTTCTTTATCATGCTAGGATTAGCAGGAAAAAGCAAAAAAAATTTCAGCATTGCACCTTGCAATGTGGAGATATTACTGTTTGTGCATTTACAATATTCATTGATTTTTGCCATTGAAAAACGTCCAGAAATGTTTATACCAGAAATGTTTGAAGCTACTGACTGAATGAAAGGAGCTGGCATCTCACTCTCTTTGAATCTTCTTTATCATGCTAAGAGGAGCAGGAAAAAGCAAAAAATTTCAGAATTGCACCTTGCAATGCGGAGAAATTACTGTTTGTGCATTTACAATATTCATTGATTTTTGCCATTGAAAAACTTCCAGAAATGACTGAAGCTACTGACTGAATGAAAGGAGCTGGCATCTCACTCTCTTTGAATCTTCTTTATCATGCTAAGAGGAGCAGGAAAAAGCAAAAAATTTCAGAATTGCACCTTGCAATGCGGAGAAATTACTGTTTGTGCATTTACAATATTCATTGATTTTTGCCATTGAAAAACGTCCAGAAATGATTGAAGCTACTGACTGAATGAAAGGAGCTGGCATCTCACTCTCTTTGAATCTTCTTTATCATGCTAAGAGGAGCAGGAAAAAGCAAAAAATTTCAGAATTGCACCTTGCAATGCGGAGAAATTACTGTTTGTGCATTTACAATATTCATTGATTTTTGCCATTGAAAAACATCATGTTATTCATATACCAGAAATGATTGAAGCTACTGACTGAATGAAAGGAGCTGGCATCTCACTCTCTTTGAATCTTCTTTATCATGCTAAGAGGAGCAGGAAAAAGCAAAAAATTTCAGAATTGCACCTTGCAATGCGGAGAAATTACTGTTTGTGCATTTACAATATTCATTGATTTTTGCCATTGAAAAACGTCCAGAAATGATTGAAGCTACTGACTGAATGAAAGGAGCTGGCATCTCACTCTCTTTGAATCTTCTTTATCATGCTAAGAGGAGCAGGAAAAAGCAAAAAATTTCAGAATTTCATCTTGCAATGCGGAGAAATTACTGTTTGTGCATTTACAATATTCATTGATTTTTGCCATTGAAAAACGTCCAGAAATGATTGAAGCTACTGACTGAATGAAAGGAGCTGGCATCTCACTCTCTTTGAATCTTCTTTATCATGCTAAGAGGAGCAGGAAAAAGCAAAAAATTTCAGAATTGCACCTTGCAATGCGGAGAAATTACTGTTTGTGCATTTACAATATTCATTGATTTTTGCCATTGAAAAACGTCCAGAAATGATTGAAGCTACTGACTGAATGAAAGGAGCCGGAATCTCACTCTCTTTGAATCTTCTTTATCATGCTAAGAGGAGCAGGAAAAAGCAAATATTTCAGAATTGCAACTTGCAATGCGGAGAAATTACTGTTTGTGCATTTACAATATTCATTGATTTTTGCCATTGAAAAACATCATGTTATTCATATACCAGAAATGATTGAAGCTACTGACTGAATGAAAGGAGCTGGCATCTCACTCTCTTTGAATCTTCTTTATCATGCTAAGAGGAGCAGGAAAAAGCAAAAAATTTCAGAATTGCACCTTGCAATGCGGAGAAATTACTGTTTGTGCATTTACAATATTCATTGATTTTTGCCATTGAAAAACGTCCAGAAATGATTGAAGCTACTGACTGAATGAAAGGAGCTGGCATCTCACTCTCTTTGAATCTTCTTTATCATGCTAAGAGGAGCAGGAAAAATCAAAAAATTTCAGAATTGCACCTTGCAATGCGGAGAAATTACTGTTTGTGCATTTACAATATTCATTGATTTTTGCCATTGAAAAACGTCCAGAAATGATTGAAGCTACTGACTGAATGAAAGGAGCTGGCATCTCACTCTCTTTGAATCTTCTTTATCATGCTAAGAGGAGCAGGAAAAAGCAAAAAATTTCAGAATTGCACCTTGCAATGCGGAGAAATTACTGTTTGTGCATTTACAATATTCATTAATTTTTGCCATTGAAAAACATCATGTTATTCATATCCCAGAAATGTTTGAAGCTACTGACAATGAAAGAAGCTGGCATCTCACTCTCTTTGAATCTTCTTTATCATGCTAATAGGAGCAGGAAAAAGCAAAAAATTTCAGGATTGCACCTTGCAATGCGGAGAAATTACTGTTTGTGCATTTACAATATTCATTGATTTTTGCCATTGAAAAACGTCCAGAAATGATTGAAGCTACTGACTGAATGAAAGGAGCTGGCATCTCACTCTCTTTGAATCTTCTTTATCATGCTAAGAGGAGCAGGAAAATGCAAGAAATTTCAGAATTGCACCTTGCAATGCGGAGAAATTACTGTTTGTGCATTTATAATATTCATTGATTTTTGCCATTGAAAAACGTCCAGAAATGTTTGAAGCTACTGACTGAATGAAAGGAGCTGGCATCTCACTCTCTTTGAATCTTCTTTATCATGCTAGGATTAGCAGGAAAAAGCAAAAAATTTCAGAATTGCACCTTGCAATGTGGAGATATTACTGTTTGTGCATTTACAATATTCATTGATTTTTGCCATTGAAAAACATCATGTTATTCATATACCAGAAATGTTTGAAGCTACTGACTGAATGAAAGGAGCTGACATCTCACTCTCTTTGAATCTTCTTTATCATGCTAGGATTAGCAGGAAAAAGCAAAAAATTTCAGAATTGCACCTTGCAATGTGGAGATATTACTGTTTGTGCATTTACAATATTCATTGATTTTTGCCATTGAAAAACGTCCAGAAATGTTTGAAGCTACTGACTGAATGAAAGGAGCTGGCATCTCACTCTATTTGAATCTTCTTTATCATGCTAGGATTAGCAGGAAAAAGCAAAAAAAATTTCAGCATTGCACCTTGCAATGTGGAGATATTACTGTTTGTGCATTTACAATATTCATTGATTTTTGCCATTGAAAAACGTCCAGAAATGTTTATACCAGAAATGTTTGAAGCTACTGACTGAATGAAAGGAGCTGGCATCTCACTCTCTTTGAATCTTCTTTATCATGCTAAGAGGAGCAGGAAAAAGCAAAAAATTTCAGAATTGCACCTTGCAATGCGGAGAAATTACTGTTTGTGCATTTACAATATTCATTGATTTTTGCCATTGAAAAACTTCCAGAAATGACTGAAGCTACTGACTGAATGAAAGGAGCTGGCATCTCACTCTCTTTGAATCTTCTTTATCATGCTAAGAGGAGCAGGAAAAAGCAAAAAATTTCAGAATTGCACCTTGCAATGCGGAGAAATTACTGTTTGTGCATTTACAATATTCATTGATTTTTGCCATTGAAAAACGTCCAGAAATGATTGAAGCTACTGACTGAATGAAAGGAGCTGGCATCTCACTCTCTTTGAATCTTCTTTATCATGCTAAGAGGAGCAGGAAAAAGCAAAAAATTTCAGAATTGCACCTTGCAATGCGGAGAAATTACTGTTTGTGCATTTACAATATTCATTGATTTTTGCCATTGAAAAACATCATGTTATTCATATACCAGAAATGATTGAAGCTACTGACTGAATGAAAGGAGCTGGCATCTCACTCTCTTTGAATCTTCTTTATCATGCTAAGAGGAGCAGGAAAAAGCAAAAAATTTCAGAATTGCACCTTGCAATGCGGAGAAATTACTGTTTGTGCATTTACAATATTCATTGATTTTTGCCATTGAAAAACGTCCAGAAATGATTGAAGCTACTGACTGAATGAAAGGAGCTGGCATCTCACTCTCTTTGAATCTTCTTTATCATGCTAAGAGGAGCAGGAAAAAGCAAAAAATTTCAGAATTTCATCTTGCAATGCGGAGAAATTACTGTTTGTGCATTTACAATATTCATTGATTTTTGCCATTGAAAAACGTCCAGAAATGATTGAAGCTACTGACTGAATGAAAGGAGCTGGCATCTCACTCTCTTTGAATCTTCTTTATCATGCTAAGAGGAGCAGGAAAAAGCAAAAAATTTCAGAATTGCACCTTGCAATGCGGAGAAATTACTGTTTGTGCATTTACAATATTCATTGATTTTTGCCATTGAAAAACGTCCAGAAATGATTGAAGCTACTGACTGAATGAAAGGAGCCGGAATCTCACTCTCTTTGAATCTTCTTTATCATGCTAAGAGGAGCAGGAAAAAGCAAAAAATTTCAGAATTGCAACTTGCAATGCGGAGAAATTACTGTTTGTGCATTTACAATATTCATTGATTTTTGCCATTGAAAAACATCATGTTATTCATATACCAGAAATGATTGAAGCTACTGACTGAATGAAAGGAGCTGGCATCTCACTCTCTTTGAATCTTCTTTATCATGCTAAGAGGAGCAGGAAAAAGCAAAAAATTTCAGAATTGCACCTTGCAATGCGGAGAAATTACTGTTTGTGCATTTACAATATTCATTGATTTTTGCCATTGAAAAACGTCCAGAAATGATTGAAGCTACTGACTGAATGAAAGGAGCTGGCATCTCACTCTCTTTGAATCTTCTTTATCATGCTAAGAGGAGCAGGAAAAAGCAAAAAATTTCAGAATTGCACCTTGCAATGCGGAGAAATTACTGTTTGTGCATTTACAATATTCATTGATTTTTGCCATTGAAAAACGTCCAGAAATGATTGAAGCTACTGACTGAATGAAAGGAGCTGGCATCTCACTCTCTTTGAATCTTCTTTATCATGCTAAGAGGAGCAGGAAAAAGCAAAAAATTTCAGAATTGCACCTTGCAATGCGGAGAAATTACTGTTTGTGCATTTACAATATTCATTAATTTTTGCCATTGAAAAACATCATGTTATTCATATCCCAGAAATGTTTGAAGCTACTGACAATGAAAGAAGCTGGCATATCACTCTCTTTGAATCTTCTTTATCATGCTAATAGGAGCAGGAAAAAGCAAAAAATTTCAGAATTGCACCTTGCAATGCGGAGAAATTACTGTTTGTGCATTTACAATATTCATTGATTTTTGCCATTGAAAAACGTCCAGAAATGATTGAAGCTACTGACTGAATGAAAGGAGCTGGCATCTCACTCTCTTTGAATCTTCTTTATCATGCTAAGAGGAGCAGGAAAAAGCAAAAAATTTCAGAATTGCACCTTGCAATGCGGAGAAATTACTGTTTGTGCATTTACAATATTCATTGATTTTTGCCATTGAAAAACATCATGTTATTCATATACCAGAAATGTTTGAAGCTACTGACTGAATGAAAGGAGCTGGCATCTCACTCTCTTTGAATCTTCTTTATCATGCTAAGAGGAGCAGGAAAAAGCAAAAAATTTCAGAATTGCACCTTGCAATGCGGAGAAATTACTGTTTGTGCATTTACAATATTCATTGATTTTTGCCATTGAAAAACGTCCAGAAATGATTGAAGCTACTGACTGAATGAAAGGAGCTGGCATCTCACTCTCTTTGAATCTTCTTTATCATGCTAAGAGGAGCAGGAAAATGCAAGAAATTTCAGAATTGCACCTTGCAATGCGGAGAAATTACTGTTTGTGCATTTATAATATTCATTGATTTTTGCCATTGAAAAACATCCAGAAATGATTGAAGCTACTGACTGAATGAAAGGAGCTGGCATCTCACTCTCTTTGAATCTTCTTTATCATGCTAAGAGGAGCAGGAAAAAGCAAAAAATTTCAGAATTGCACCTTGCAATGCGGAGAAATTACTGTTTGTGCATTTACAATATTCATTGATTTTTGCCATTGAAAAACATCATGTTATTCATATACCAGAAATGATTGAAGCTACTGACTGAATGAAAGGAGCTGGCATCTCACTCTCTTTGAATCTTCTTTATCATGCTAAGAGGAGCAGGAAAAAGCAAAAAATTTCAGAATTGCACCTTGCAATGCGGAGAAATTACTGTTTGTGCATTTACAATATTCTTTGATTTTTGCATTGAAAAACGTCCAGAAATGACTGAAGCTACTGACTGAATGAAAGGAGCTGGCATCTCACTCTCTTTGAATCTTCTTTATCATGCTAAGAGGAGCAGGAAAAAGCAAAAAATTTCAGAATTGCATCTTGCAATGCGGAGAAATTACTGTTTGTGCATTTACAATATTCATTGATTTTTGCCATTGAAAAACGTCCAGAAATGATTGAAGCTACTGACTGAATGAAAGGAGCTGGCATCTCACTCTCTTTGAATCTTCTTTATCATGCTAAGAGGAGCAGGAAAAAGCAAAAAATTTCAGAATTGCACCTTGCAATGCGGAGAAATTACTGTTTGTGCATTTACAATATTCATTGATTTTTGCCATTGAAAAACATCATGTTATTCATATACCAGAAATGATTGAAGCTACTGACTGAATGAAAGGAGCTGGCATCTCACTCTCTTTGAATCTTCTTTATCATGCTAAGAGGAGCAGGAAAAAGCAAAAAATTTCAGAATTGCACCTTGCAATGCGGAGAAATTACTGTTTGTGCATTTACAATATTCATTGATTTTTGCCATTGAAAAACGTCCAGAAATGATTGAAGCTACTGACTGAATGAAAGGAGCTGGCATCTCACTCTCTTTGAATCTTCTTTATCATGCTAAGAGGAGCAGGAAAAAGCAAAAAATTTCAGAATTGCACCTTGCAATGCGGAGAAATTACTGTTTGTGCATTTACAATATTCATTGATTTTTGCCATTGAAAAACGTCCAGAAATGATTGAAGCTACTGACTGAATGAAAGGAGCTGGCATCTCACTCTCTTTGAATCTTCTTTATCATGCTAGGATTAGCAGGAAAAAGCAAAAAATTTCAGAATTGCACCTGGCAATGTGGAGATATTACTGTTTGTGCATTTACAATATTCATTGAATTTTGCCATTGAAAAACGTCCAGAAATGTTTGAAGCTACTGACTGAATGAAAGGAGCTGGCATCTCACTCTATTTGAATCTTCTTTATCATGCTAGGATTAGCAGGAAAAAGCAAAAAATTTCAGAATTGCACCTTGCAATGTGGAGATATTACTGTTTGTGCATTTACAATATTCATTGATTTTTGCCATTGAAAAACGTCCAGAAATGTTTATACCAGAAATGTTTGAAGCTACTGACTGAATGAAAGGAGCTGGCATCTCACTCTCTTTGAATCTTCTTTATCATGCTAAGAGGAGCAGGAAAAAGCAAAAAATTTCAGAATTGCACCTTGCAATGCGGAGAAATTACTGTTTGTGCATTTACAATATTCATTGATTTTT
This sequence comes from Phyllobates terribilis, assembly GCF_046119375.1. Classification (NCBI taxonomy): domain Eukaryota; kingdom Metazoa; phylum Chordata; class Amphibia; order Anura; family Dendrobatidae; genus Phyllobates; species Phyllobates terribilis. The sequence continues at coordinate 93,570 of NW_027365403.1, forward strand.
GCCATTGAAAAACGTCCAGAAATGACTGAAGCTACTGACTGAATGAAAGGAGCTGGCATCTCACTCTCTTTGAATCTTCTTTATCATGCTAAGAGGAGCAGGAAAAAGCAAAAAATTTCAAAATTGCACCTTGCAATGCGGAGAAATTACTGTTTGTGCATTTACAATATTCATTGATTTTTGCCATTGAAAAACGTCCAGAAATGATTGAAGCTACTGACTGAATGAAAGGAGCTGGCATCTCACTCTCTTTGAATCTTCTTTATCATGCTAAGAGGAGCAGGAAAAAGCAAAAAATTTCAGAATTGCACCTTGCAATGCGGAGAAATTACTGTTTGTGCATTTACAATATTCATTGATTTTTGCCATTGAAAAACATCATGTTATTCATATACCAGAAATGATTGAAGCTACTGACTGAATGAAAGGAGCTGGCATCTCACTCTCTTTGAATCTTCTTTATCATGCTAAGAGGAGCAGGAAAAAGCAAAAAATTTCAGAATTGCACCTTGCAATGCGGAGAAATTACTGTTTGTGCATTTACAATATTCATTGATTTTTGCCATTGAAAAACGTCCAGAAATGATTGAAGCTACTGACTGAATGAAAGGAGCTGGCATCTCACTCTCTTTGAATCTTTTTTATCATGCTAAGAGGAGCAGGAAAAAGCAAAAAATTTCAGAATTGCATCTTGCAATGCGGAGAAATTACTGTTTGTGCATTTACAATATTCATTGATTTTTGTCATTGAAAAACGTCCAGAAATGATTGAAGCTACTGACTGAATGAAAGGAGCTGGCATCTCACTCTCTTTGAATCGTCTTTATCATGCTAAGAGGAGCAGGAAAAAGCAAAAAATTTCAGAATTGCACCTTGCAATGCGGAGAAATTACTGTTTGTGCATTTACAATATTCATTGATTTTTGCCATTGAAAAACGTCCAGAAATGATTGAAGCTACTGACTGAATGAAAGGAGCTGGAATCTCACTCTCTTTGAATCTTCTTTATCATGCTAAGAGGAGCAGGAAAAAGCAAAAAATTTCAGAATTGCAACTTGCAATGCGGAGAAATTACTGTTTGTGCATTTACAATATTCATTGATTTTTGCCATTGAAAAACATCATGTTATTCATATACCAGAAATGATTGAAGCTACTGACTGAATGAAAGGAGCTGGCATCTCACTCTCTTTGAATCTTCTTTATCATGCTAAGAGGAGCAGGAAAAAGCAAAAAATTTCAGAATTGCACCTTGCAATGCGGAGAAATTACTGTTTGTGCATTTACAATATTCATTGATTTTTGCCATTGAAAAACGTCCAGAAATGATTGAAGCTACTGACTGAATGAAAGGAGCTGGCATCTCACTCTCTTTGAATCTTCTTTATCATGCTAAGAGGAGCAGGAAAAAGCAAAAAATTTCAGAATTGCACCTTGCAATGCGGAGAAATTACTGTTTGTGCATTTACAATATTCATTGATTTTTGCCATTGAAAAACGTCCAGAAATGATTGAAGCTACTGACTGAATGAAAGGAGCTGGCATCTCACTCTCTTTGAATCTTCTTTATCATGCTAAGAGGAGCAGGAAAAAGCAAAAAATTTCAGAATTGCACCTTGCAATGCGGAGAAATTACTGTTTGTGCATTTACAATATTCATTAATTTTTGCCATTGAAAAACATCATGTTATTCATATCCCAGAAATGTTTGAAGCTACTGACAATGAAAGAAGCTGGCATCTCACTCTCTTTGAATCTTCTTTATCATGCTAATAGGAGCAGGAAAAAGCAAAAAATTTCAGAATTGCACCTTGCAATGCGGAGAAATTACTGTTTGTGCATTTACAATATTCATTGATTTTTGCCATTGAAAAACGTCCAGAAATGATTGAAGCTACTGACTGAATGAAAGGAGCTGGCATCTCACTCTCTTTGAATCTTCTTTATCATGCTAAGAGGAGCAGGAAAAAGCAAAAAATTTCAGAATTGCACCTTGCAATGCGGAGAAATTACTGTTTGTGCATTTACAATATTCATTGATTTTTGCCATTGAAAAACATCATGTTATTCATATACCAGAAATGTTTGAAGCTACTGACTGAATGAAAGGAGCTGGCATCTCACTCTCTTTGAATCTTCTTTATCATGCTAAGAGGAGCAGGAAAAAGCAAAAAATTTCAGAATTGCACCTTGCAATGCGGAGAAATTACTGTTTGTGCATTTACAATATTCATTGATTTTTGCCATTGAAAAACGTCCAGAAATGATTGAAGCTACTGACTGAATGAAAGGAGCTGGCATCTCACTCTCTTTGAATCTTCTTTATCATGCTAAGAGGAGCAGGAAAATGCAAGAAATTTCAGAATTGCACCTTGCAATGCGGAGAAATTACTGTTTGTGCATTTATAATATTCATTGATTTTTGCCATTGAAAAACATCCAGAAATGATTGAAGCTACTGACTGAATGAAAGGAGCTGGCATCTCACTCTCTTTGAATCTTCTTTATCATGCTAAGAGGAGCAGGAAAAAGCAAAAAATTTCAGAATTGCACCTTGCAATGCGGAGAAATTACTGTTTGTGCATTTACAATATTCATTGATTTTTGCCATTGAAAAACATCATGTTATTCATATACCAGAAATGATTGAAGCTACTGACTGAATGAAAGGAGCTGGCATCTCACTCTCTTTGAATCTTCTTTATCATGCTAAGAGGAGCAGGAAAAAGCAAAAAATTTCAGAATTGCACCTTGCAATGCGGAGAAATTACTGTTTGTGCATTTACAATATTCTTTGATTTTTGCATTGAAAAACGTCCAGAAATGACTGAAGCTACTGACTGAATGAAAGGAGCTGGCATCTCACTCTCTTTGAATCTTCTTTATCATGCTAAGAGGAGCAGGAAAAAGCAAAAAATTTCAGAATTGCATCTTGCAATGCGGAGAAATTACTGTTTGTGCATTTACAATATTCATTGATTTTTGCCATTGAAAAACGTCCAGAAATGATTGAAGCTACTGACTGAATGAAAGGAGCTGGCATCTCACTCTCTTTGAATCTTCTTTATCATGCTAAGAGGAGCAGGAAAAAGCAAAAAATTTCAGAATTGCACCTTGCAATGCGGAGAAATTACTGTTTGTGCATTTACAATATTCATTGATTTTTGCCATTGAAAAACATCATGTTATTCATATACCAGAAATGATTGAAGCTACTGACTGAATGAAAGGAGCTGGCATCTCACTCTCTTTGAATCTTCTTTATCATGCTAAGAGGAGCAGGAAAAAGCAAAAAATTTCAGAATTGCACCTTGCAATGCGGAGAAATTACTGTTTGTGCATTTACAATATTCATTGATTTTTGCCATTGAAAAACGTCCAGAAATGATTGAAGCTACTGACTGAATGAAAGGAGCTGGCATCTCACTCTCTTTGAATCTTCTTTATCATGCTAAGAGGAGCAGGAAAAAGCAAAAAATTTCAGAATTGCACCTTGCAATGCGGAGAAATTACTGTTTGTGCATTTACAATATTCATTGATTTTTGCCATTGAAAAACGTCCAGAAATGATTGAAGCTACTGACTGAATGAAAGGAGCTGGCATCTCACTCTCTTTGAATCTTCTTTATCATGCTAGGATTAGCAGGAAAAAGCAAAAAATTTCAGAATTGCACCTGGCAATGTGGAGATATTACTGTTTGTGCATTTACAATATTCATTGAATTTTGCCATTGAAAAACGTCCAGAAATGTTTGAAGCTACTGACTGAATGAAAGGAGCTGGCATCTCACTCTATTTGAATCTTCTTTATCATGCTAGGATTAGCAGGAAAAAGCAAAAAATTTCAGAATTGCACCTTGCAATGTGGAGATATTACTGTTTGTGCATTTACAATATTCATTGATTTTTGCCATTGAAAAACGTCCAGAAATGTTTATACCAGAAATGTTTGAAGCTACTGACTGAATGAAAGGAGCTGGCATCTCACTCTCTTTGAATCTTCTTTATCATGCTAAGAGGAGCAGGAAAAAGCAAAAAATTTCAGAATTGCACCTTGCAATGCGGAGAAATTACTGTTTGTGCATTTACAATATTCATTGATTTTTGCCATTGAAAAACGTCCAGAAATGACTGAAGCTACTGACTGAATGAAAGGAGCTGGCATCTCACTCTCTTTGAATCTTCTTTATCATGCTAAGAGGAGCAGGAAAAAGCAAAAAATTTCAAAATTGCACCTTGCAATGCGGAGAAATTACTGTTTGTGCATTTACAATATTCATTGATTTTTGCCATTGAAAAACGTCCAGAAATGATTGAAGCTACTGACTGAATGAAAGGAGCTGGCATCTCACTCTCTTTGAATCTTCTTTATCATGCTAAGAGGAGCAGGAAAAAGCAAAAAATTTCAGAATTGCACCTTGCAATGCGGAGAAATTACTGTTTGTGCATTTACAATATTCATTGATTTTTGCCATTGAAAAACATCATGTTATTCATATACCAGAAACGATTGAAGCTACTGACTGAATGAAAGGAGCTGGCATCTCACTCTCTTTGAATCTTCTTTATCATGCTAAGAGGAGCAGGAAAAAGCAAAAAATTTCAGAATTGCACCTTGCAATGCGGAGAAATTACTGTTTGTGCATTTACAATATTCATTGATTTTTGCCATTGAAAAACGTCCAGAAATGATTGAAGCTACTGACTGAATGAAAGGAGCTGGCATCTCACTCTCTTTGAATCTTTTTTATCATGCTAAGAGGAGCAGGAAAAAGCAAAAAATTTCAGAATTGCATCTTGCAATGCGGAGAAATTACTGTTTGTGCATTTACAATATTCATTGATTTTTGTCATTGAAAAACGTCCAGAAATGATTGAAGCTACTGACTGAATGAAAGGAGCTGGCATCTCACTCTCTTTGAATCGTCTTTATCATGCTAAGAGGAGCAGGAAAAAGCAAAAAATTTCAGAATTGCACCTTGCAATGCGGAGAAATTACTGTTTGTGCATTTACAATATTCATTGATTTTTGCCATTGAAAAACGTCCAGAAATGATTGAAGCTACTGACTGAATGAAAGGAGCTGGAATCTCACTCTCTTTGAATCTTCTTTATCATGCTAAGAGGAGCAGGAAAAAGCAAAAAATTTCAGAATTGCAACTTGCAATGCGGAGAAATTACTGTTTGTGCATTTACAATATTCATTGATTTTTGCCATTGAAAAACATCATGTTATTCATATACCAGAAATGATTGAAGCTACTGACTGAATGAAAGGAGCTGGCATCTCACTCTCTTTGAATCTTCTTTATCATGCTAAGAGGAGCAGGAAAAAGCAAAAAATTTCAGAATTGCACCTTGCAATGCGGAGAAATTACTGTTTGTGCATTTACAATATTCATTGATTTTTGCCATTGAAAAACGTCCAGAAATGATTGAAGCTACTGACTGAATGAAAGGAGCTGGCATCTCACTCTCTTTGAATCTTCTTTATCATGCTAAGAGGAGCAGGAAAAAGCAAAAAATTTCAGAATTGCACCTTGCAATGCGGAGAAATTACTGTTTGTGCATTTTCAATATTCATTGATTTTTGCCATTGAAAAACGTCCAGAAATGATTGAAGCTACTGACTGAATGAAAGGAGCTGGCATCTCACTCTCTTTGAATCTTCTTTATCATGCTAAGAGGAGCAGGAAAAAGCAAAAAATTTCAGAATTGCACCTTGCAATGCGGAGAAATTACTGTTTGTGCATTTACAATATTCATTAATTTTTGCCATTGAAAAACATCATGTTATTCATATCCCAGAAATGTTTGAAGCTACTGACTGAATGAAAGAAGCTGGCATCTCACTCTCTTTGAATCTTCTTTATCATGCTAAGAGGAGCAGGAAAAAGCAAAAAATTTCAGAATTGCACCTTGCAATGCGGAGAAATTACTGTTTGTGCATTTACAATATTCATTGATTTTTGCCATTGAAAAACGTCCAGAAATGATTGAAGCTACTGACTGAATGAAAGGAGCTGGCATCTCACTCTCTTTGAATCTTCTTTATCATGCTAAGAGGAGCAGGAAAAAGCAAAAAATTTCAGAATTGCACCTTGCAATGCGGAGAAATTACTGTTTGTGCATTTACAATATTCATTGATTTTTGCCATTGAAAAACATCATGTTATTCATATACCAGAAATGTTTGAAGCTACTGACTGAATGAAAGGAGCTGGCATCTCACTCTCTTTGAATCTTCTTTATCATGCTAAGAGGAGCAGGAAAAAGCAAAAAATTTCAGAATTGCACCTTGCAATGCGGAGAAATTACTGTTTGTGCATTTACAATATTCATTGATTTTTGCCATTGAAAAACGTCCAGAAATGATTGAAGCTACTGACTGAATGAAAGGAGCTGGCATCTCACTCTCTTTGAATCTTCTTTATCATGCTAAGAGGAGCAGGAAAATGCAAGAAATTTCAGAATTGCACCTTGCAATGCGGAGAAATTACTGTTTGTGCATTTACAATATTCATTGATTTCTGCCATTGAAAAACATCCAGAAATGATTGAAGCTACTGACTGAATGAAAGGAGCTGGCATCTCACTCTCTTTGAATCTTCTTTATCATGCTAAGAGGAGCAGGAAAAAGCCAAAAATTTCAGAATTGCACCTTGCAATGCGGAGAAATTACTGTTTGTGCATTTACAATATTCATTGATTTTTGCCATTGAAAAACATCATGTTATTCATATACCAGAAATGATTGAAGCTACTGACTGAATGAAAGGATCTGGCATCTCACTCTCTTTGAATCTTCTTTATCATGCAAAGAGGAGCAGGAAAAAGCAAAAAATTTCAGAATGGCACCTTGCAATGCGGAGAAATTACTGTTTGTGCAATTACAATATTCATTGATTTTTGCCATTGAAAAACGTCCAGAAATGATTGAAGCTACTGACTGAATGAAAGGAGCTGGCATCTCACTCTCTTTGAATCTTCTTTATCATGCTAAGAGGAGCAGGAAAAAGCAAAAAATTTCAGAATTGCACCTTGCAATGCGGAGAAATTACTGTTTGTGCATTTACAATATTCACTGATTTTTGCCATTGAAAAACGTCCAGAAATGATTGAAGCAACTGACTGAATGAAAGGAGCTGGCATCTCACTCTCTTTGAATCTTCTTTATCATGCTAAGAGGAGCAGGAAAAAGCAAAAAATTTCAGAATTGCACCTTGCAATGCGGAGAAATTACTGTTTGTGCATTTACAATATTCATTGATTTTTGCCATTGAAAAACGTCCAGAAATAATTGAAGCTACTGACTGAATGAAAGGAGCTGGCATCTCACTCTCTTTGAATCTTCTTTATCATGCTAAGAGGAGCAGGAAAAAGCAAAAAATTTCAGAATTGCAACTTGCAATGCGGAGAAATTACTGTTTGTGCATTTACAATATTCATTGATTTTTGCCATTGAAAAACATCATGTTATTCATATACCAGAAATGATTGAAGCTACTGACTGAATGAAAGGAGCTGGCATCTCACTCTCTTTGAATCTTCTTTATCATGCTAAGAGGAGCAGGAAAAAGCAAAAAATTTCAGAATTGCACCTTGCAATGCGGAGAAATTACTGTTTGTGCATTTACAATATTCATTGATTTTTGCCATTGAAAAACGTCCAGAAATGATTGAAGCTACTGACTGAATGAAAGGAGCTGGCATCTCACTCTCTTTGAATCTTCTTTATCATGCTAAGAGGAGCAGGAAAAAGCAAAAAATTTCAGAATTGCACCTTGCAATGCGGAGAAATTACTGTTTGTGCTTTTACAATATTCATTGATTTTTGCCATTGAAAAACATCATGTTATTCATATACCAGAAATGTTTGAAGCTACTGACTGAATGAAAGGAGCTGGCATCTCACTCTCTTTGAATCTTCTTTATCATGCTAAGAGGAGCAGGAAAAAGCAAAAAATTTCAGAATTGCACCTTGCAATGCGGAGAAATTACTGTTTGTGCATTTACAATATTCATTGATTTTTGCCATTGAAAAATGTCCAGAAATGATTGAAGCTGCTGACTGAATGAAAGGAGCTGGCATCTCACTCTCTTTGAATCTTCTTTATCATGCTAAGAGGAGCAGGAAAAAGCAAAAAATTTCAGAATTGCACCTTGCAATGCGGAGAAATTACTGTTTGTGCATTTACAATATTCATTGATTTTTGCCATTGAAAAACATCATGTTATTCATATACCAGAAATGATTGAAGCTACTGACTGAATGAAAGGAGCTGGCATCTCACTCTCTTTGAATCTTCTTTATCATGCTAAGAGGAGCAGAAAAAAGCAAAAAATTTCAGAATTGCACCTTGCAATGCGGAGAAATTACTGTTTGTGCATTTACAATATTCATTGATTTTTGCCATTGAAAAACGTCCAGAAATGATTGAAGCTACTGACTGAATGAAAGGAGCTGGCATCTCACTCTCTTTGAATCTTCTTTATCATGCTAAGAGGAGCAGGAAAAAGCAAAAAATTTCAGAATTGCACCTTGCAATGCGGAGAAATTACTGTTTGTGCATTTACAATATTCATTGATTTTTGCCATTGAAAAACGTCCAGAAATGATTGAAGCTACTGACTGAATGAAAGGAGCTGGCATCTCACTCTCTTTGAATCTTCTTTATCATGCTAAGAGGAGCAGGAAAAAGCAAAAAATTTCAGAATTGCACCTTGCAATGCGGAGAAATTACTGTTTGTGCATTTACAATATTCATTGATTTTTGCCATTGAAAAACATCATGTTATTCATATACTAGAAATGTTTGAAGCTACTGACTGAATGAAAGGAGCTGGCATCTCACTCTCTTTGAATCTTCTTTATCATGCTAAGAGGAGCAGGAAAAAGCAAAAAATTTCAGAATTGCACCTTGCAATGCGGAGAAATTACTGTTTGTGCATTTACAATATTCATTGATTTTTGCCATTGAAAAACGTCCAGAAATGATTGAAGCTACTGACTGAATGAAAGGAGCTGGCATCTCACTCTCTTTGAATCTTCTTTATCATGCTAAGAGGAGCAGGAAAAAGCAAAAAATTTCAGAATTGCACCTTGCAATGCGGAGAAATTACTGTTTGTGCATTTACAATATTCATTGATTTTTGCCATTGAAAAACATCATGTTATTCATATACCAGAAATGATTGAAGCTACTGACTGAATGAAAGGAGCTGGCATCTCGCTCTCTTTGAATATTCTTTATCATGCTAAGAGGAGCAGGAAAAAGCAAAAAATTTCAGAATTGCACCTTGCAATGCGGAGAAATTACTGTTTGTGCATTTACAATATTCATTGATTTTTGCCATTGAAAAACGTCCAGAAATGATTGAAGCTACTGACTGAATGAAAGGAGCTGGCATCTCACTCTCTTTGAATCTTCTTTATCATGCTAAGAGGAGCAGGAAAAAGCAAAAAATTTCAGAATTGCACCTTGCAATGTGGAGAAATTACTGTTTGTGCATTTACAATATTCATTGATTTTTGCCATTGAAAAACATCATGTTATTCATATACCAGAAATGATTGAAGCTACTGACTGAATGAAAGGAGCTGGCATCTCACTCTCTTTGAATCTTCTTTATCATGCTAAGAGGAGCAGGAAAAAGCAAAAAATTTCAGAATTGCACCTTGCAATACGGAGAAATTACTGTTTGTGCATTTACAATATTCATTGATTTTTGCCATTGAAAAACGTCCAGAAATGATTGAAGCTACTGACTGAATGAAAGGAGCTGGCATCTCACTCTCTTTGAATCTTCTTTATCATGCTAAGAGGAGCAGGAAAAAGCAAAAAATTTCAGAATTGCACCTTGCAATGCGGAGAAATTACTGTTTGTGCTTTTACAATATTCATTGATTTTTGCCATTGAAAAACATCATGTTATTCATATACCAGAAATGTTTGAAGCTACTGACTGAATGAAAGGAGCTGGCATCTCACTCTCTTTGAATCTTCTTTATCATGCTAAGAGGAGCAGGAAAAAGCAAAAAATTTCAGAATTGCACCTTGCAATGCGGAGAAATTACTGTTTGTGCATTTACAATATTCATTGATTTTTGCCATTGAAAAACGTCCAGAAATGATTGAAGCTACTGACTGAATGAAAGGAGCTGGCATCTCACTCTCTTTGAATCTTCTTTATCATGCTAAGAGGAGCAGGAAAAAGCAAAAAATTTCAGAATTGCACCTTGCAATGCGGAGAAATTACTGTTTGTGCATTTACAATATTCATTGATTTTTGCCATTGAAAAACGTCCAGAAATGATTGAAGCTACTGACTGAATGAAAGGAGCTGGCATCTCACTCTCTTTGAATCTTCTTTATCATGCTAAGAGGAGCAGGAAAAAGCAAAAAATTTCAGAATTGCAACTTGCAATGCGGAGAAATTACTGTTTGTGCATTTACAATATTCATTGATTTTTGCCATTGAAAAACATCATGTTATTCATATACCAGAAATGATTGAAGCTACTGACTGAATGAAAGGAGCTGGCATCTCACTCTCTTTGAATCTTCTTTATCATGCTAAGAGGAGCAGGAAAAAGCAAAAAATTTCAGAATTGCACCTTGCAATGCGGAGAAATTACTGTTTGTGCATTTACAATATTCATTGATTTTTGCCATTGAAAAACATCATGTTATTCATATACCAGAAATGTTTGAAGCTACTGACTGAATGAAAGGAGCTGGCATCTCACTCTCTTTGAATCTTCTTTATCATGCTAACAGGAGCAGGAAAAAGCAAAAAATTTCAGAATTGCACCTTGCAATGCGGAGAAATTACTGTTTGTGCATTTACAATATTCATTGATTTTTGCCATTGAAAAACGTCCAGAAATGATTGAAGCTACTGACTGAATGAAAGGAGCTGGCATCTCACTCTCTTTGAATCTTCTTTATCATGCTAAGAGGAGCAGGAAAATGCAAGAAATTTCAGAATTGCACCTTGCAATGCGGAGAAATTACTGTTTGTGCATTTACAATATTCATTGATTTTTGCCATTGAAAAACATCCAGAAATGATTGAAGCTACTGACTGAATGAAAGGAGCTGGCATCTCACTCTCTTTGAATCTTCTTTATCATGCTAAGAGGAGCAGGAAAAAGCCAAAAATTTCAGAATTGCACCTTGCAATGCGGAGAAATTACTGTTTGTGCATTTACAATATTCATTGATTTTTGCCATTGAAAAACATCATGTTATTCATATACCAGAAATGATTGAAGCTACTGACTGAATGAAAGGAGCTGGCATCTCACTCTCTTTGAATCTTCTTTATCATGCAAAGAGGAGCAGGAAAAAGCAAAAAATTTCAGAATTGCACCTTGCAATGCGGAGAAATTACTGTTTGTGCATTTACAATATTCATTGATTTTTGCCATTGAAAAACGTCCAGAAATGATTGAAGCTACTGACTGAATGAAAGGAGCTGGCATCTCACTCTCTTTGAATCTTCTTTATCATGCTAAGAGGAGCAGGAAAAAGCAAAAAATTTCAGAATTGCACCTTGCAATGCGGAGAAATTACTGTTTGTGCTTTTACAATATTCATTGATTTTTGCCATTGAAAAACATCATGTTATTCATATACCAGAAATGTTTGAAGCTACTGACTGAATGAAAGGAGCTGGCATCTCACTCTCTTTGAATCTTCTTTATCATGCTAAGAGGAGCAGGAAAAAGCAAAAAATTTCAGAATTGCACCTTGCAATGCGGAGAAATTACTGTTTGTGCATTTACAATATTCATTGATTTTTGCCATTGAAAAACGTCCAGAAATGATTGAAGCTACTGACTGAATGAAAGGAGCTGGCATCTCACTCTCTTTGAATCTTCTTTATCATGCTAAGAGGAGCAGGAAAAAGCAAAAAATTTCAGAATTGCACCTTGCAATGCGGAGAAATTACTGTTTGTGCATTTACAATATTCATTGATTTTTGCCATTGAAAAACGTCCAGAAATGATTGAAGCTACAGACTGAATGAAAGGAGCTGGCATCTCACTCTCTTTGAATCTTCTTTATCATGCTAAGAGGAGCAGGAAAAAGCAAAAAATTTCAGAATTGCAACTTGCAATGCGGAGAAATTACTGTTTGTGCATTTACAATATTCATTGATTTTTGCCATTGAAAAACATCATGTTATTCATATACCAGAAATGATTGAAGCTACTGACTGAATGAAAGGAGCTGGCATCTCACTCTCTTTGAATCTTCTTTATCATGCTAAGAGGAGCAGGAAAAAGCAAAAAATTTCAGAATTGCACCTTGCAATGCGGAGAAATTACTGTTTGTGCATTTACAATATTCATTGATTTTTGCCATTGAAAAACGTCCAGAAATGATTGAAGCTACTGACTGAATGAAAGGAGCTGGCATCTCACTCTCTTTGAATCTTCTTTATCATGCTAAGAGGAGCAGGAAAATGCAAGAAATTTCAGAATTGCACCTTGCAATGCGGAGAAATTACTGTTTGTGCATTTACAATATTCATTGATTTTTGCCATTGAAAAACATCCAGAAATGATTGAAGCTACTGACTGAATGAAAGGAGCTGGCATCTCACTCTCTTTGAATCTTCTTTATCATGCTAAGAGGAGCAGGAAAAAGCCAAAAATTTCAGAATTGCACCTTGCAATGCGGAGAAATTACTGTTTGTGCATTTACAATATTCATTGATTTTTGCCATTGAAAAACATCATGTTATTCATATACCAAAAATGATTGAAGCTACTGACTGAATGAAAGGAGCTGGCATCTCACTCTCTTTGAATCTTCTTTATCATGCAAAGAGGAGCAGGAAAAAGCAAAAAATTTCAGAATTGCACCTTGCAATGCGGAGAAATTACTGTTTGTGCATTTACAATATTCATTGATTTTTGCCATTGAAAAACGTCCAGAAATGATTGAAGCTACTGACTGAATGAAAGGAGCTGGCATCTCACTCTCTTTGAATCTTCTTTATCATGCTAAGAGGAGCAGGAAAAAGCAAAAAATTTCAGAATTGCACCTTGCAATGCGGAGAAATTACTGTTTGTGCATTTACAATATTCACTGATTTTTGCCATTGAAAAACGTCCAGAAATGATTGAAGCAACTGACTGAATGAAAGGAGCTGGCATCTCACTCTCTTTGAATCTTCTTTATCATGCTAAGAGGAGCAGGAAAAAGCAAAAAATTTCAGAATTGCACCTTGCAATGCGGAGAAATTACTGTTTGTGCATTTACAATATTCATTGATTTTTGCCATTGAAAAACGTCCAGAAATAATTGAAGCTACTGACTGAATGAAAGGAGCTGGCATCTCACTCTCTTTGAATCTTCTTTATCATGCTAAGAGGAGCAGGAAAAAGCAAAAAATTTCAGAATTGCAACTTGCAATGCGGAGAAATTACTGTTTGTGCATTTACAATATTCATTGATTTTTGCCATTGAAAAACATCATGTTATTCTTATACCAGAAATGATTGAAGCTAGTGACTGAATGAAAGGAGCTGGCATCTCACTCTCTTTGAATCTTCTTTATCATGCTAAGAGGAGCAGGAAAAAGCAAAAAATTTCAGAATTGCACCTTGCAATGCGGAGAAATTACTGTTTGTGCATTTACAATATTCATTGATTTTTGCCATTGAAAAACGTCCAGAAATGATTGAAGCTACTGACTGAATGAAAGGAGCTGGCATCTCACTTTCTTTGAATCTTCTTTATCATGCTAAGAGGAGCAGGAAAAAGCAAAAAATTTCAGAATTGCACCTTGCAATGCGGAGAAATTACTGTTTGTGCTTTTACAATATTCATTGATTTTTGCCATTGAAAAACATCATGTTATTCATATACCAGAAATGTTTGAAGCTACTGACTGAATGAAAGGAGCTGGCATCTCACTCTCTTTGAATATTCTTTATCATGCTAAGAGGAGCAGGAAAAAGCAAAAAATTTCAGAATTGCACCTTGCAATGCGGAGAAATTACTGTTTGTGCATTTACAATATTCATTGATTTTTGCCATTGAAAAATGTCCAGAAATGATTGAAGCTGCTGACTGAATGAAAGGAGCTGGCATCTCACTCTCTTTGAATCTTCTTTATCATGCTAAGAGGAGCAGGAAAAAGCAAAAAATTTCAGAATTGCACCTTGCAATGCGGAGAAATTACTGTTTGTGCATTTACAATATTCATTGATTTTTGCCATTGAAAAACATCATGTTATTCATATACCAGAAATGATTGAAGCTACTGACTGAATGAAAGGAGCTGGCATCTCACTCTCTTTGAATCTTCTTTATCATGCTAAGAGGAGCAGGAAAAAGCAAAAAATTTCAGAATTGCACCTTGCAATGCGGAGAAATTACTGTTTGTGCATTTACAATATTCATTGATTTTTGCCATTGAAAAACGTCCAGAAATGATTGAAGCTACTGACTGAATGAAAGGAGCTGGCATCTCACTCTCTTTGAATCTTCTTTATCATGCTAAGAGGAGCAGGAAAAAGCAAAAAATTTCAGAATTGCACCTTGCAATGCGGAGAAATTACTGTTTGTGCATTTACAATATTCATTGATTTTTGCCATTGAAAAACGTCCAGAAATGATTGAAGCTACTGACTGAATGAAAGGAGCTGGCATCTCACTCTCTTTGAATCTTCTTTATCATGCTAAGAGGAGCAGGAAAAAGCAAAAAATTTCAGAATTGCACCTTGCAATGCGGAGAAATTACTGTTTGTGCATTTACAATATTCATTGATTTTTGCCATTGAAAAACATCATGTTATTCATATACCAGAAATGTTTGAAGCTACTGACTGAATGAAAGGAGCTGGCATCTCACTCTCTTTGAATCTTCTTTATCATGCTAAGAGGAGCAGGAAAAAGCAAAAAATTTCAGAATTGCACCTTGCAATGCGGAGAAATTACTGTTTGTGCATTTACAATATTCATTGATTTTTGCCATTGAAAAACGTCCAGAAATGATTGAAGCTACTGACTGAATGAAAGGAGCTGGCATCTCACTCTCTTTGAATCTTCTTTATCATGCTAAGAGGAGCAGGAAAAAGCAAAAAATTTCAGAATTGCACCTTGCAATGCGGAGAAATTACTGTTTGTGCATTTACAATATTCATTGATTTTTGCCATTGAAAAACATCATGTTATTCATATACCAGAAATGATTGAAGCTACTGACTGAATGAAAGGAGCTGGCATCTCGCTCTCTTTGAATCTTCTTTATCATGCTAAGAGGAGCAGGAAAAAGCAAAAAATTTCAGAATTGCACCTTGCAATGCGGAGAAATTACTGTTTGTGCATTTACAATATTCATTGATTTTTGCCATTGAAAAACGTCCAGAAATGATTGAAGCTACTGACTGAATGAAAGGAGCTGGCATCTCACTCTCTTTGAATCTTCTTTATCATGCTAAGAGGAGCAGGAAAAAGCAAAAAATTTCAGAATGCACCTTGCAATGTGGAGAAATTACTGTTTGTGCATTTACAATATTCATTGATTTTTGCCATTGAAAAACATCATGTTATTCATATACCAGAAATGATTGAAGCTACTGACTGAATGAAGGAGCTGGCATCTCACTCTCTTTGAATCTTCTTTATCATGCTAAGAGGAGCAGGAAAAAGCAAAAAATTTCAGAATTGCACCTTGCAATGCGGAGAAATTACTGTTTGTGCATTTACAATATTCATTGATTTTTGCCATTGAAAAACGTCCAGAAATGATTGAAGCTACTGACTGAATGAAAGGAGCTGGCATCTCACTCTCTTTGAATCTTCTTTATCATGCTAAGAGGAGCAGGAAAAAGCAAAAAATTTCAGAATTGCACCTTGCAATGCGGAGAAATTACTGTTTGTGCATTTACAATATTCATTGATTTTTGCCATTGAAAAACATCATGTTATTCATATACCAGAAATGTTTGAAGCTACTGACTGAATGAAAGGAGCTGGCATCTCACTCTCTTTGAATCTTCTTTATCATGCTAAGAGGAGCAGGAAAAAGCAAAAAATTTCAGAATTGCACCTTGCAATGCGGAGAAATTACTGTTTGTGCATTTACAATATTCATTGATTTTTGCCATTGAAAAACGTCCAGAAATGATTGAAGCTACTGACTGAATGAAAGGAGCTGGCATCTCACTCTCTTTGAATCTTCTTTATCATGCTAAGAGGAGCAGGAAAAAGCAAAAAATTTCAGAATTGCACCTTGCAATGCGGAGAAATTACTGTTTGTGCATTTACAATATTCATTGATTTTTGCCATTGAAAAACGTCCAGAAATGATTGAAGCTACTGACTGAATGAAAGGAGCTGGCATCTCACTCTCTTTGAATCTTCTTTATCATGCTAAGAGGAGCAGGAAAAAGCAAAAAATTTCAGAATTGCAACTTGCAATGCGGAGAAATTACTGTTTGTGCATTTACAATATTCATTGATTTTTGCCATTGAAAAACATCATGTTATTCATATACCAGAAATGATTGAAGCTACTGACTGAATGAAAGGAGCTGGCATCTCACTCTCTTTGAATCTTCTTTATCATGCTAAGAGGAGCAGGAAAAAGCAAAAAATTTCAGAATTGCACCTTGCAATGCGGAGAAATTACTGTTTGTGCATTTACAATATTCATTGATTTTTGCCATTGAAAAACGTCCAGAAATGATTGAAGCTACTGACTGAATGAAAGGAGCTGGCATCTCACTCTCTTTGAATCTTCTTTATCATGCTAAGAGGAGCAGGAAAAAGCAAAAAATTTCAGAATTGCACCTTGCAATGCGTAGAAATTACTGTTTGTGCATTTACAATATTCATTAATTTTTGCCATTGAAAAACATCATGTTATTCATATCCCAGAAATGTTTGAAGCTACTGACTGAATGAAAGAAGCTGGCATCTCACTCTCTTTGAATCTTCTTTATCATGCTAAGAGGAGCAGGAAAAAGCAAAAAATTTCAGAATTGCACCTTGCAATGCGGAGAAATTACTGTTTGTGCATTTACAATATTCATTGATTTTTGCCATTGAAAAACGTCCAGAAATGATTGAAGCTACTGACTGAATGAAAGGAGCTGGCATCTCACTCTCTTTGAATCTTCTTTATCATGCTAAGAGGAGCAGGAAAAAGCAAAAAATTTCAGAATTGCACCTTGCAATGCGGAGAAATTACTGTTTGTGCATTTACAATATTCATTGATTTTTGCCATTGAAAAACATCATGTTATTCATATACCAGAAATGTTTGAAGCTACTGACTGAATGAAAGGAGCTGGCATCTCACTCTCTTTGAATCTTCTTTATCATGCTAAGAGGAGCAGGAAAAAGCAAAAAATTTCAGAATTGCACCTTGCAATGCGGAGAAATTACTGTTTGTGCATTTACAATATTCATTGATTTTTGCCATTGAAAAACGTCCAGAAATGATTGAAGCTACTGACTGAATGAAAGGAGCTGGCATCTCACTCTCTTTGAATCTTCTTTATCATGCTAAGAGGAGCAGGAAAATGCAAGAAATTTCAGAATTGCACCTTGCAATGCGGAGAAATTACTGTTTGTGCATTTACAATATTCATTGATTTTTGCCATTGAAAAACATCCAGAAATGATTGAAGCTACTGACTGAATGAAAGGAGCTGGCATCTCACTCTCTTTGAATCTTCTTTATCATGCTAACAGGAGCAGGAAAAAGCCAAAAATTTCAGAATTGCACCTTGCAATGCGGAGAAATTACTGTTTGTGCATTTACAATATTCATTGATTTTTGCCATTGAAAAACATCATGTTATTCATATACCAGAAATGATTGAAGCTACTGACTGAATGAAAGGAGCTGGCATCTCACTCTCTTTGAATCTTCTTTATCATGCAAAGAGGAGCAGGAAAAAGCAAAAAATTTCAGAATTGCACCTTGCAATGCGGAGAAATTACTGTTTGTGCATTTACAATATTCATTGATTTTTGCCATTGAAAAACGTCCAGAAATGATTGAAGCTACTGACTGAATGAAAGGAGCTGGCATCTCACTCTCTTTGAATCTTCTTTATCATGCTAAGAGGAGCAGGAAAAAGCAAAAAATTTCAGAATTGCACCTTGCAATGCGGAGAAATTACTGTTTGTGCATTTACAATATTCATTGATTTTTGCCATTGAAAAACTATGTTATTCATATACCAGAAATGATTGAAGCTACTGACTGAATGAAAGGAGCTGGCATCTCACTCTCTTTGAATCTTCTTTATCATGCTAAGAGGAGCAGGAAAAAGCAAAAAATTTCAGAATTGCACCTTGCAATGCGGAGAAATTACTGTTTGTGCATTTACAATATTCATTGATTTTTGCCATTGAAAAACGTCCAGAAATGATTGAAGCTACTGACTGAATGAAAGGAGCTGGCATCTCACTCTCTTTGAATCTTCTTTATCATGCTAAGAGGAGCAGGAAAAAGCAAAAAATTTCAGAATTGCACCTTGCAATGCGGAGAAATTACTGTTTGTGCATTTACAATATTCATTGATTTTTGCCATTGAAAAACATCATGTTATTCATATACCAGAAATGATTGAAGCTACTGACTGAATGAAAGGAGCTGGCATCTCACTCTCTTTGAATCTTCTTTATCATGCTAAGAGGAGCAGGAAAAAGCAAAAAATTTCAGAATTGCACCTTGCAATGCGGAGAAATTACTGTTTGTGCATTTACAATATTCATTGATTTTTGCCATTGAAAAACGTCCAGAAATGATTGAAGCTACTGACTGAATGAAAGGAGCTGGCATCTCACTCTCTTTGAGTCTTCTTTATCATGCTAAGAGGAGCAGGAAAAAGCAAAAAATTTCAGAATTGCACCTTGCAATGCGGAGAAATTACTGTTTGTGCTTTTACAATATTCATTGATTTTTGCCATTGAAAAACATCATGTTATTCATATACCAGAAATGTTTGAAGCTACTGACTGAATGAAAGGAGCTGGCATCTCACTCTCTTTGAATCTTCTTTATCATGCTAAGAGGAGCAGGAAAAAGCAAAAAATTTCAGAATTGCACCTTGCAATGCGGAGAAATTACTGTTTGTGCATTTACAATATTCATTGATTTTTGCCATTGAAAAATGTCCAGAAATGATTGAAGCTGCTGACTGAATGAAAGGAGCTGGCATCTCACTCTCTTTGAATCTTCTTTATCATGCTAAGAGGAGCAGGAAAAAGCAAAAAATTTCAGAATTGCACCTTGCAATGCGGAGAAATTACTGTTTGTGCATTTACAATATTCATTGATTTTTGCCATTGAAAAACATCATGTTATTCATATACCAGAAATGATTGAAGCTACTGACTGAATGAAAGGAGCTGGCATCTCACTCTCTTTGAATCTTCTTTATCATGCTAAGAGGAGCAGGAAAAAGCAAAAAATTTCAGAATTGCACCTTGCAATGCGGAGAAATTACTGTTTGTGCATTTACAATATTCATTGATTTTTGCCATTGAAAAACGTCCAGAAATGATTGAAGCTACTGACTGAATGAAAGGAGCTGGCATCTCACTCTCTTTGAATCTTCTTTATCATGCTAAGAGGAGCAGGAAAAAGCAAAAAATTTCAGAATTGCACCTTGCAATGCGGAGAAATTACTGTTTGTGCATTTACAATATTCATTGATTTTTGCCATTGAAAAACGTCCAGAAATGATTGAAGCTACTGACTGAATGAAAGGAGCTGGCATCTCACTCTCTTTGAATCTTCTTTATCATGCTAAGAGGAGCAGGAAAAAGCAAAAAATTTCAGAATTGCACCTTGCAATGCGGAGAAATTACTGTTTGTGCATTTACAATATTCATTGATTTTTGCCATTGAAAAACATCATGTTATTCATATACCAGAAATGATTGAAGCTACTGACTGAATGAAAGGAGCTGGCATCTCACTCTCTTTGAATCTTCTTTATCATGCTAAGAGGAGCAGGAAAAAGCAAAAAATTTCAGAATTGCACCTTGCAATGCGGAGAAATTACTGTTTGTGCATTTACAATATTCATTGATTTTTGCCATTGAAAAACGTCCAGAAATGATTGAAGCTACTGACTGAATGAAAGGAGCTGGCATCTCACTCTCTTTGAATCTTCTTTATCATGCTAAGAGGAGCAGGAAAAAGCAAAAAATTTCAGAATTGCACCTTGCAATGCGGAGAAATTACTGTTTGTGCATTTACAATATTCATTGATTTTTGCCATTGAAAAACATCATGTTATTCATATACCAGAAATGATTGAAGCTACTGACTGAATGAAAGGAGCTGGCATCTCACTCTCTTTGAATCTTCTTTATCATGCTAAGAGGAGCAGGAAAAAGCAAAAAATTTCAGAATTGCACCTTGCAATGCGGAGAAATTACTGTTTGTGCATTTACAATATTCATTGATTTTTGCCATTGAAAAACGTCCAGAAATGATTGAAGCTACTGACTGAATGAAAGGAGCTGGCATCTCACTCTCTTTGAATCTTCTTTATCATGCTAAGAGGAGCAGGAAAAAGCAAAAAATTTCAGAATTGCACCTTGCAATGCGGAGAAATTACTGTTTGTGCATTTACAATATTCATTGATTTTTGCCATTGAAAACATCATGTTATTTATACCAGAAATGTTTGAAGCTACTGACTGAATGAAAGGAGCTGGCATCTCACTCTCTTTGAATCTTCTTTATCATGCTAAGAGGAGCAGGAAAAAGCAAAAAATTTCAGAATTGCACCTTGCAATGCGGAGAAATTACTGTTTGTGCATTTACAATATTCATTGATTTTTGCCATTGAAAAACATCATGTTTTCATATACCAGAAATGATTGAAGCTACTGACTGAATGAAAGGAGCTGGCATCTCACTCTCTTTGAATCTTCTTTATCATGCTAAGAGGAGCAGGAAAAAGCAAAAAATTTCAGAATTGCAACTTGCAATGCGGAGAAATTACTGTTTGTGCATTTACAATATTCATTGATTTTTGCCATTGAAAAACATCATGTTATTCATATACCAGAAATGATTGAAGCTACTGACTGAATGAAAGGAGCTGGCATCTCACTCTCTTTGAATCTTCTTTATCATGCTAAGAGGAGCAGGAAAAAGCAAAAAATTTCAGAATTGCACCTTGCAATGCGGAGAAATTACTGTTTGTGCATTTACAATATTCATTGATTTTTGCCATTGAAAAACAGTTATTCATATAACCAGAAATGATTGAAGCTACTGACTGAATGAAAGGAGCTGGCATCTCACTCTCTTTGAATCTTCTTTATCATGCTAAGAGGAGCAGGAAAAAGCAAAAAATTTCAGAATTGCACCTTGCAATGCGGAGAAATTACTGTTTGTGCTTTTACAATATTCATTGATTTTTGCCATTGAAAAACATCATGTTATTCATATACCAGAAATGTTTGAAGCTACTGACTGAATGAAAGGAGCTGGCATCTCACTCTCTTTGAATCTTCTTTATCATGCTAAGAGGAGCAGGAAAAAGCAAAAAATTTCAGAATTGCACCTTGCAATGCGGAGAAATTACTGTTTGTGCATTTACAATATTCATTGATTTTTGCCATTGAAAAACGTCCAGAAATGATTGAAGCTACTGACTGAATGAAAGGAGCTGGCATCTCACTCTCTTTGAATCTTCTTTATCATGCTAAGAGGAGCAGGAAAAAGCAAAAAATTTCAGAATTGCACCTTGCAATGCGGAGAAATTACTGTTTGTGCATTTACAATATTCATTGATTTTTGCCATTGAAAAACGTCCAGAAATGATTGAAGCTACTGACTGAATGAAAGGAGCTGGCATCTCACTCTCTTTGAATCTTCTTTATCATGCTAAGAGGAGCAGGAAAAAGCAAAAAATTTCAGAATTGCACCTTGCAATGCGGAGAAATTACTGTTTGTGCTTTTACAATATTCATTGATTTTTGCCATTGAAAAACATCATGTTATTCATATACCAGAAATGTTTGAAGCTACTGACTGAATGAAAGGAGCTGGCATCTCACTCTCTTTGAATCTTCTTTATCATGCTAAGAGGAGCAGGAAAAAGCAAAAAATTTCAGAATTGCACCTTGCAATGCGGAGAAATTACTGTTTGTGCATTTACAATATTCATTGATTTTTGCCATTGAAAAACGTCCAGAAATGATTGAAGCTACTGACTGAATGAAAGGAGCTGGCATCTCACTCTCTTTGAATCTTCTTTATCATGCTAAGAGGAGCAGGAAAAAGCAAAAAATTTCAGAATTGCACCTTGCAATGCGGAGAAATTACTGTTTGTGCATTTACAATATTCATTGATTTTTGCCATTGAAAAACGTCCAGAAATGATTGAAGCTACTGACTGAATGAAAGAGCTGGCATCTCACTCTCTTTGAATCTTCTTTATCATGCTAAGAGGAGCAGGAAAAAGCAAAAATTTCAGAATTGCAACTTGCAATGCGGAGAAATTACTGTTTGTGCATTTACAATATTCATTGATTTTTGCCATTGAAAAACATCATGTTATTCATATACCAGAAATGATTGAAGCTACTGACTGAATGAAAGGAGCTGGCATCTCACTCTCTTTGAATCTTCTTTATCATGCTAAGAGGAGCAGGAAAAAGCAAAAAAATTTCAGAATTGCACCTTGCAATGCGGAGAAATTACTGTTTGGTGCATTTACAATATTCATTGATTTTTGCCATTGAAAAACATCATGTTATTCATATACCAGAAATGATTGAAGCTACTGACTGAATGAAAGGAGCTGGCATCTCACTCTCTTTGAATCTTCTTTATCATGCTAAGAGGAGCAGGAAAAAGCAAAAAATTTCAGAATTGCACCTTGCAATGCGGAGA